>NC_043710.1:28569246-28637086 GCF_006229205.1 Suricata suricatta | reverse complement strand
AGCAGCTGCTGGTATCGATTCAGTGGTTCTAGAATGTCAAGGTCACATTTCCATAATTTTGAGACTTTCCCTCATACTTGTTGCCTCATGGTCACAAGATGGTGGCTGCAGCTCCACCTACCAGTCTACAATCCAGTAGGAAGAATGGATTGAAGGAGGGAGAAAAGGAAAACTTTCCAGGTATTCCTCTGTAGAATTCTGTTACAACTCATTGGCCAGAACTTTGCAAACTGCCACTCAAACTACAGGGAGTCCAGGAATGGTGAGCATTTTTAGCTAGTCATACTGCCCCTCTCCAAACAAAATAAGGAAATGTTGAGGTAAAAGGAATAGCAGGAGCAAATCATGTTTCTTAGAGGTAAAGTGATACAGTGAAAGTTCAAGATAAAAACAGTAGGCTTTGGGCTGCATCTCACAGAGCCTGTGATGCCAGGCTGGGGCATTTACAGTTAACCTAATAGGCAGTGGGAAACTATTAAATGTTTCTGAACAGGTGTGGCTGGGTAGCTTAGTCGGTTTTATGTCTTACTCTCGATTTTGGCTCAGGTCATGATTCCAGGGTTGTGGGATCAAGTCCTTCACTGGACTTCACACTGCGCATGGATCCTGCTTAAGATTCTTCTCTCCCTCTGCCTGTCCCCACTCCTATGCGTTTGCTTGCATTGCATGTTTGCTCTCTCTCTCTCTCTCACACATTTAAAAAAATAAGGGGCGCCTGGGTGGCTCAGTCGGTTAAGCCTCCGGCTTCGGCTCAGGTCAGATCTCACATTCGTGGGTTCGAGCCCCGCGTCAGGCTCTGTGCTGACAACTAGCTCAGAGCCTGGAGCCTGCTTCCGGTTCTGTGCCTCCCTCTCTCTCTGACCCTCCCCCTCTCATACTCTGTCTCTCTCTGTATCAAAAATAAATAAAACATTAAAAAAAATAAGTTAAAAATGTGTATGAGCAGAGGAATGATGCCATGGTGGTGACCCATCATCACAATTTAATATTCTAAATTAAATTATTTTAAAGATATTTCATAAAGAGTTTAAAACAGATGAATATTTAAATTGTACTATTATGATCATACTCGGATATAAATTAGTCCTGTTAAGACAACTCTGTCAGGTGGGTCACAATTCATTAACAGAGCATTTTTCTGCTTATGTTTTAACTCTGGCACCAGAATGTTGATTCTATAAGGATCACTCAGTCTAGGTATCTATATATATTTTTTTAATTCTATTTTTTAAAAATTTAATGTTTACTCATTTTTGAGAGACAGAGAGAGACAGAACCTGAGCGGAGGAGGGAGAGAGAGCGAGAGGGAGACACAGAATCCAAAGCAGGCTCCAGGCTCTGAGCTGTCAGCACAGAGCCTGACACGGGGCTCAAACTCACAAGCTGTGAATTCATTACCTGAGCCGAAGTTGGACGCTTAACCGACTGGGCCACCCAGAAGCTCCCAAAATCTTGAATTTAGTATTTTCTAAAAGATTTCAGAGTAGGAACACCTGGCTAGCTCAGTTGGTAGGGCACATTACTAAAAATGTTTTCCTTTTCTCCTTAATTAAGAATTAATGCTCCCCATCTAGAGTGACCATATAATTTATTATCTTTATTAAAGAATTATCAGGGTGCCTGGGTAGTTCAGATGGTTGAGCATCTGACTTCAGCTAAGGTCATAATCTCATGGTTCTTAGGTACAAGGCCCACACTGGGCTCACTGCTTTCAGCGCAGAGCGTGTTTCAGATTCTCTGTCCTCTCTCTCTCTCTCTCTCTCTCTCTCTCTCTCTCTCTCTCTCTCTCTCTCTCTCTCTCTCTCTCTCTCCCCTTCCCCCCTCACACACTCTTTCTCAAAAATAAATAAAACATTTTAATAAACGAATTAGTTAGAGAAGTATTAACAGGCCAACACAATGGGAGTAAACCAGGGATTGCCAGTGCAGCTAAGGGAATAGGTCTGGGGCAATCTGAAGGCCCCTCTGGGCTGCCATATAGTTCTTGCCCCAGGGGGCCGTTCTGTGAGAGGATGTCTGTGTGTCTGCTGAGGGTTAAGTAAACTAATCCAGATTTGCTGGTCAACCCCAGGAGTGGCTGCATTTGCTGTGCCTTTCTGCCTTACCCACCAGCCGTGCTCTCTATCACTGGTCTCCCTGGTGGCACATTCTGCCTGTGGGATCAGTGTTCTTTGGCTCAAAGCTGTATTTTCTCTTCATGTTGTGGTCCAGAGGCAGGAGGGGTGAGAGAAACTTTTTATTCTCTTTTTATGGGAAAAGTCATTTCCAGCTTAAATTGGAAGCTAAAAATGGATCTCAAATTTACATAGCACTGTAATCTTTACAGAGTGACACCAATAAAGATCTCCCGGGAAACATTAGCTCAGAATATTCTTGTTGAATCATGTGATGCCCAGGGTTATGCTGTTTTATTTTTTTAATGTACAGATGAACTATTAGGTTATTACACTAAAGTATCTTGTTCCTATATAGAATTTTGTGTTTTATCCTTATATACATGATATATCTTTTTCCCCCACATATCTTTTAGATTATTTCTTCTCTTTGGTTTCCACTGAACTCTACTGGTTCTCTTATAGCCTCTCTGAATTTTTTTAATCTCTCTAAGGGTTTTTTTCTCCTTTTACCCCCCAAAAATGATAATGATAGTTTAGAAAATGTTAACCCTGACTGACGATAGCCAAGACTCCATGAGTACTTACAGTGTGCTAGGAACTCTACAGATTACATATACCAACTCACTGAATTCTAAACAACAACCTCCTATGGTTGTTTTATTATTCCTGTCTTTCAAATGTGAAGCACGGAGAGGTTGAATAACTTACTTAATGTCACAAAGCTAACAAATAATGAAGCCAGGTTTATAATCTGGATGGTATAACTCTAAACGCCTATGTTCCTAACTTCTAACTCATTGTCCCTGATCTCTAGGAGCTTCTCTTAATGACTCCCTCTTGCATTTTCCATCCTACTCAATTCTAGGACCAATTCTAACAGAAGATGTTTAAGAAACCCAATCTTAGTTGTTTTTGCTCATCTAGCATGAGGCCCTGGGTAGCCTAGTGACACCAGCTGAAGTCCTATAGGTCTTCACAGGTAATCTCTGTGACCCAGCAATGTAGGCTTCAACATGTCTTGTCCAATTATGCAACAGTTCCAACAAGTTGAATATCTAAAATATGGTAAATGAAGAGCTGACAGTACGGTACTTGGTGGTGTTTGCCAAGATATGAAAGATGAAAGGGAAGGAAGAATCATTGATTATTCTTAAGAGGGTAAAATTAGTGGTCCATTAATAAGAATCTTAAGTGCTTGTTTACAAAACTTTCTTCCCCGCTACCTACTAGAGTTAGAAAGAGGCAGAAGCAGAAAGTCTGGTAACTCTACCTTGATCATCCCTATTCTACTTCCAGGATACTCTCCTTCCTTGTTTCTGCTGAGATCCTATATACATATTCAGAATTAACATCTCTCTCTCTCTCTCTCTCTCTCTCTCTCTCTCTGTATTTTCTGTTCACCACTTGTTTGTGAAGTTAGCATCTTGGCATTTATGTTCAGTTCTCTAATTTTTGTACATTTTGTACAATAATTTTGTACAATACTATATTAGCTCGATTCGATTGAATCATAAGAGTTCCTTACCCTATGCCATGCTATAAATAGGATACAAATATATATTACCACAACCCCTGCCCTTGAAGAGCTTATATACTCCAGTATGTGTGCTGCTGAAGTGAGCACAGAGCTTATACTCTGTGTAAAGAAAGCTGACATATAAAAAAAATAGTGATTGATTGGTAAAAAAATAGAGTTAGGTATGAAATGTTATGCAAAGTTTTAAATGAATTAAAATTATCATAAAGAATATTATTATTTGCAAAACCTCTCAGTGAGAATCTGCTGTAGGAGAGGCACTGGAGATACAAAAATGAACACACCATTTCTATTTTAAAAAGCTCAATTTAATATTTAAAGGGACTTGTCCAGTCTGTATTATGGAGCAAATTCAGTTGCCTAGATAGAAGTTTCAAAGTGATTAAAGTAGAAAAGATCTCTTTTTAAGAACTTTAACTCAGTTCATTTTATAAGCATGGTAGCTTGCTCTTACTAGGTACTAAGTAAATATTCATTAAATGAATGAACAATAAGAATCATAGGATTTAATGTTAGGAATGAAACCTTAGTAGGTAAGTTTTTTTTAACCCGTTGACATCAACATGATTTGGGTTATCCTAGGGATAGTCAGTAGAATTTAATGGATGAGGCTGTGTTCTCTGACATTCAGCAGTGCACTGGACATTCCCACCCAATAAATAATTGCCACATCCTGCACAACTTTAAAGGTCTGACTAAGTCTACTACCGTATAAATAGGTGTCGCTTTCTTCAGAATTGCTGTATATATTAAGTGCAATTCTTATCAAAATTCCAGCAGAACTTTGTGGAAACTTTTAAGAAAATGCAAAGGACCAAGAAGACAATCTTTACACATAACAAGGCTAAAGTACTTACACTTCCAGGTATCAAGACTTACAGTATTGACACAAGTATAAATCAATAAGCAAATGGAACAGAAAAGACTTCAGAAACAACCAGCACGTATGTGATCCCTTGTTTTATGATGAAAGTAACATTGTAGCACAGAAGGGAAAGGATGGACATCTCAATAAGTAGAACTCGGTTAATGAAAAAAAAAACCCCACTAATATTGACTTCTCTTTCACACCATAAACAAACTTCATTTCCAGATGTATTGCAGTCTACATGTGAAACACAAAACAAAGTTTCAGGAACAAACACAGGAAACTTATCTTCATGAGTAGTGTCTAGAAAGGGCTGTAGGAAACTTCTGGGATGCTGTTACTAGTCTTGATTTTGATCTTACTAAAAAATATATGAGATTTATACACACACGAGTTATAATTGGTACTTTAGAACTTCATACTGAAGGGTTTTTTTCTTTTAAATTTTTTAATGTTTATTATTTTTCAGCAAGAGAGAGAGAGAGACCATGAGTGGGGGAGGGCAAAGAGAGAGGGAGACACAGAACCCAAAGCAGGCTCCAGGCTCTGAGCTGTCAGCACAGAGCCCCATGCAGGGCTCGAACTCAGGAACCGTGAGATCGTGCTCTGAGCGGAAGTCAGTAGCTTAACTGACTGAGCCACCCAGATGCCCCTGAAAAGTTTAAGTAGTTATGCAAAAAGGAACTTTGCTCACCTTATCTATTTTTTTAACCACATATTTTTTATCACATAGTTGAAATGGTTTCAATGCAGTATGCTCTATTCAAGAACACTGAAATGAATTGCAAAATTTTAACAGAAGAGTTGAAACTTAATAGATTTGGATTCAAACTTTAGTAAATTAGCAGAAACATGAAATGCAGGAACTTTAATGATTTTCATTAATACAGTTTATTTTTTAAATATACTATTTCTTTTTTGTATTTTTTTAAATGATTACAACACACTAATACTTTTGTGGCATGAAAATTACTTATTGGAACCGTCTTTTCGAGGGGTTACTATGCAAATACAACTTACTATGGCCTCTCATGATACAGGTTTTTTCTAATCCCACTTCTAGACTCCATCACTCATCAAAGCCCACTTGTGAAAACATATATATAGACTTTATGTTTTAGTAGTCCATAATTTTTCTTGTTCTGTTACCCTAATTCAGTTCAGACTGTTAGCCTCTTTCTCTTATCAATATCAGTAAGTCTGATCTGTTATTATTTATCCTAATGCTAATTTTCATTCTGGATTCTACCTGTACCATGTTTCTGATCTTTCATGTTACTTAGATTTTTTTGGTATGGAATGGCATCTAATCTTAATTATCTTAAATGCACACATATTTATTATAATTAGATGCAAGCATCTATTGCATCAAGACTTCAGTTTAAACATGGATGAGGAAAGGAATCCCCCTCCTCCCAAGAGAGAGCCAGATCATAATGTAATTTACAGAAAGGATGATTTTGGATTCTCTCCCATGGATAATGGGGAGTCATTTAAATATTTTATGCAAGGAATACCAATCAGACTTGTTTTAGAAATATCACTCTGGTGACAGTATGAAGAAATAAATCAAGTGGAGAGCAAGACTGGAACCAGAGAGTCCAGGTAGGAAAGTGTTGTAAGAGTCCAGGTCGTTATCATCATCTTCATAACCCAAACCAAGAAAAGAACTGGGCAGAAATGCAGTTAGATCAACTGGACTCAGTCACTTGGTGAGGGAGGAAAAGTTTAAGATGGCTTGCCAATTTCTGATTTGAGTGACTTGATGAGATAGATGTCTCTCACTAAGACAAGGGCCACAGAAAAAGGTACAGTTTGGGACATGCAGGTGGAAGTAACCTATGGACATTTAGATGTGTGAATTTGTTCAGAGGAGATACAGGGGCTAGAGATACAGATTTGGGAGTCATTGCGATAAAGCTGGTAGTTGAAGTCTGTAGCATAAGAAAGATTAGAAAACATCTTTAGAGTCACAAGAGGGGAATGCAAAAGAATCCTGAAGAGTGGTCTCATGGAAATTAAGGGAGGAGAGAATTTTGAGGAGAGAATAAGGAATAATGCCACAAGCCTTGAGTAATGAACAGGTCAACAGTTGAGTCGTGAATAGAGATGTGCATTGTATTTGGCAATACAAGAATCATGAATGACCACTGATATGGGGGATATGGGGTACGAAACCTTGATTACATGCAGTTGATTAAACACTGAATGGATTTTGCAGGCTTTTTTTCTTTTTAAGTGAATGAGAGATGAAGAAATAGAGACAGCAAGTATGCACTCCATTTCAGGTTCTTGAGTAAGAAAGACAGGAGAAAAAATTAGAGCAAGAGACAGATGCAGGATGAAGAGTTTTTTCAATTTTTTGTTTTTTACACTTGTTCCTTGATTAAAATGTTGCTTTTGTTTGCATTTTCATGAGTTAATGTTAAGCTTTGTATTATTCTATAATTAATCATTCTATAATACTTAGGTTAGTGGCATAAGTTTTAAAGAATCAGGGCTGACCCAAACCAAATTAAGTATAAATACTAAATTGTGTGATTTCCATGAATGCACAGGATTAAGAAATATTTATGACAGAAATATGTAAAATCATGATTGAATAAAAGGAAGAAGTTGACAGCGTGTTGGATAAATGTGAGATATCTTACAAATGATTTTTAAATGAGGCCATCTGTTAAAGCTTGCTGATGCTCTCAGTCTGGAGCAAGAGGTTATTTATGTTTTCACGCAAATCAGGCTTTAACCAAAATACTTTGGAAAAAACAGATGCCTTATAGAAATTCATTATTCCTAAAATAATTACAACCCTCTAAATGTTAACATCTCTTCCTACAAAGAACAGTATTATGCTAATATTGTTTATATATATGAACGTGAAATTTTTGTATCATTGCCGTAGTGCGATGCGATGGTTTCTCCCTACCCCCACCTCAGACCTCCCCCAGGAAATACATGCCTGGAGATACATGCCTGCTTAGCAAGACCAATTTTCTACTTATTTAGCCAAAAATAATTGACCTTTGAAAGTCATAACCCAAGTAGTTGTGTTTGAACTAAAATCTAAAGACAAACCCAATCTTTCAGGCACTCTCTCCCTCCAGTCTCTCGGTCTTTTTTTGACCACCCCCTCCCCCCACCACAGAAAGTCTTACCAGATATATTGAAGTAAACAAAATTTCCTAATAGAATATAGTGATTTTGTCGTGTTTCATTCCTGTTGAAGATGAAGAATTAGTAATATTTTGTTAGAAATTGAAATTCCAGTGTTAATGCTATTTTATGAATATACATATTCACCCCCTTGTAAGGAGTAAACAGTATGTGCAGAAGTGCCTAGAGACAGACATTATGAGTGTCCCTAACTTCTACATTCATGTTAGATTAATTTAAATATACATAAAAAGATATTGAATTTATGAGGGATGGAGGGAAAAAAACTGAAGAGACTTCTTATTTGCAGCTCTTACTATTACTGGGAGAGCAAGAAATTAGATACAGAATAATACATTGGGTTCCTTTAATTTATGGTATTTCATTAACATTGTCCCTGAGTAAAATGCTGAACCAAATTCCTAAGGCATATGAAGACCTTGATCAGGGTTCACCTCAGTACTATGAGAAGGTTTTGAGCATAGATTCTTTAGAACACTAATACAAGTATTATTAATTGGTGCCTTCTTGACCTCTGAGAATGCTTTTAGCTTCAATAGGTTCTTACTCACATGAAAATAGCAGCTTCCCCATTTATATTTCATGTCTTATTTCTCCTTCTTAACTGCTCTTTGGGTGGAAACGTATGTCAGACTAGAGGATGGAAGAAAAAGGGGAGAATTACACATGCGAAAGCCCCTGCCAAGCTCCTTGCTCACGATAAGCAGTCCACACACTCTAACGTCACATCTCATGTTCTGTGTCCTCTATAAAGTAGCGTGTCATAGTGATCTAGAGTGAGGCTTTGCAGTCCAATGGCCTGAATTTGAGAACTGGACCCAGCACTTGTAGGTTGGAACCTGTGTAACAGAGATAACAGCACCTTCTGCACAGCATAGTTGTGAGGATTAGAGAAGTTAATATATTCCAAAGGCTTGGTTGGCACCAAGACTTATATTGTGGTGGTGGTTTCTTTCACAAAGAAGCATTGCTCTGCTCATGGAAACCAGAGGTGTTTGTTAGGAAGCAGAAATTCTGGCCTCTACAATCCTTTATATGCCAAGGGAATAGTGGCAGCCCTTGTGAGATGGCAGCAAAATATTGCTCTTCTCATAAAGGAAGGAAAAGACAATCCGTGAGCTTTCACAAGCATTATCTCATTTAGTCCTCAGAACAATTTTTGCAAAACGGATGAGCCACGTTTTATGTGTGAGAGACCTGAAGCCTGCACAGATCAAATGGCTACTGCGTGACAAAGTCGAGAGTTAGAGGCTAAAATGCTGACATGTGAGTTATAGTTGTTTTCCTCCCTTTCTAGATGAGCAAATTAAGAGACCTCGGCCGTCTAGTTCACCTGCCTCTTCTCCCTTCAAGAGACAGCACGTATGGTGGACACTCAGATGATGCCCGCTTGTTGACCAGATACCTCTTTTTCCTAAAAGGAAAATACACCTTTTGCATTTTTAATATTGTAGTGGTATATTTTTACTAAAAATATACTTACATGACTGCAGAAAAGTAAACTAGAACTTCATATATCAGACAGTTATCCCACTTCTACCTATTCTCTTCTCCTAAGTAGGTTACAAAGTATGAATGAAGGAGAAAGCATAATTCTAGTAGCTTCCTATCCTCATTTTATTTGGATCTTTTTATTTCTTTAAACAAAATGGCCCACGAGGGGAGCCTGGTTAAGTGTCTGACTCTGGATTTCGGCTCGGGTCCTGATCTCACGGTTCGTGAGTTTGAGCCTCATATGGGCCCTGCAATGACAATGTGGGACCTACTTGGGATTCTCTCTCTCTTTCAAAATAAATAAAGTTAAGAAAAGAAAGTGGCCCTGGAATTCTTGCTTTTGGCCAAAAACAGCAAAATTCTTCTCTGGTAATAACTTTGTTTGAAAATAGGAACCCCGAGGCACCTGGAGGGCCTAGTCAGGTCATGATCTTGCAGTTCGTAAGTTTGAGCCTCAAGTCGGGCTCTGTGCTGACAGCTCAGAGCCTGGAGCCTGCTTTGGATGCTGTGTCTCCCTCTCTATATACCCCTCCCCCACTCACACTCTGTCTCTCTCTCTCAAAAATGAATAAACTTCAAAATAAAATAAAACTAAAATTAAAATAGGAAAACCATATGAACAATAATTATTTTCCACCTAAGATGATATCAAGTTAATAATGTTTGCATGTATAAGGCCCTTGAATTATAAGGGACTTTAGAGAAAGAATCCAATTTCAAAATGAAATTACCTTTAATGTGTCTTTTTCTAGCTGACAGACACAACTTTGAGAACACTATTGCTGTTTTGCTCCCTAAATCATATTCTTGCATTTAAACCCTTTCATGCTTATCTTGCTGATGCGAATCACCATTCCATCCTTCCTTGTAGCCATATTTACGTCTCTATTCACTGTGCTTTTAGGTATCTATTCATCACCTGCGTTTCTATGTTTATGTTGCTTTCCTCATAGCACAGAGCAGAAAACTCTCTCACTGTCTAGTTGTATAATATAGTTACGTAACCTTGGGAAAGTTACCTGACCTCACTGTCCCCACCTTTTAATCCTTATGATGTGTCAGCCACTGTGCCCTTTGCTCTATTTCATTTATTGTCATGTAAATGAAGAGGAGAAGCCAAAAAGCTTAAGTAACTTTACGGATGTTACATGACCTGTAAGTAGCAAAGCCAAAAGTCAAATACACTTTGGTTTCAAATATACCTTTGCTGTGAACTACTCAAGCAGACTACCTCCTCCGACACACTGCCTCTGGAGCGTTAACTTAGTAGACGTTTTTCATACGACTCACCCTCCATACACACCACTGTGGTGCCCCCAGAGCACTGCTCTTACAGCTGAGAATATATAATATCCCAGTTAATGTCTGTCATCGTTTTTGTCTACCCTAGCACACCTGAGGAATATGACACACTTGCCCTAGTGGCTTAACAGGGCTTCTCAAAAGATGAGTTTCCGGTCTGGGTGATAAAGAGCAAGAATAGCTTGAAGGATCTCCTCTCTCTGATGAGATCTAAATATGTATAAAGATACAACAATCCAGAGTGTCTGCAAGACACCACCCTAATCTGCACAACTTTCAAGTTAGGTCTCTTATCATTATTTTACTGATTAAGGTACTGCGATGCAGAGATGCTACATACTTTGCCTGGCTTATTGCTCAATTTTTTGCAGAGATGAACCACGTACTCAGTACTGGCCTGGTAAACTGGAAGGGCTCCTGGTCAAAAATTTCAGGGCATAAATTACTACTTCTGTCCCCATTCAAGTGTCAGTTTCCTCACAGTCTTCTAAACAAATACCCTGTTGACTTCTAGTTCTTTGCACCAATAGACACTTAAGAAGTTTTACTTCTAGGCTGTCCTACTTGAAACAATTAAACCTGTTGTCAAGAATGTACAGTGTAGTACTTAAGAGTGCAGACTCTGGAGTCCACCAGACAGTCCTCTCCCACCACTTACAAGTCATGTTAATGTAGGCAAGGGTGTTCACCTTTTTCCTTGAATGTAAAATTGGGTATTAGCACCATGAGGTTAAACCGGAAAAATGCTATGAAGTACATGGTACACGTAGTAAATATTAGTCACATAGTAAATATTAGTCTTTACTAGTAGTAGTTACTGAGCAGGTTACCTCGTTATTGGAAACGTTTTTAATGTAATTTTGCGACCCTTTTCTCAACCTTTTCAGGCAGACACTTTGAAAATTATTTTAATCCTTTCACATAGCAGAATACCATTTCGTACCTCCCTAAATTTCCTACCTTAAGACTGAGGAAGTTTTAACATTAAAGAGCAACTGCATTTCAAGTAGTTTAACAAAGCAACTTAGTACAGATCATTTAAATGACACCGTCACGGTACCTTCATTTTCATTGATCACTTTTTCAGAACACCTTTTTTGTTATGTACCTTATGAATTTAAAACCGTCCTGACTAAAGATGAATTTCTTAATATGTACAGTATGTTTTCTGAGCCTGTTAATTCTTTAAGGAAATTAAGGGAAAAATAATGAAGACATGTTATACAGGTACTTAATTTTTTTTAATCTGTGGTAGTACTATGGTAATTAATGCTTATTTTATGCAAACTAGAATATATCTGTTAACGGACACATTACTGTCAAGAAAATATTACTTGTCTTAATTATCAGTAATGAAGCAGGGATAAGCTGCTCACTTAGATATAATATATCTAATGACCTTTTCAGTTAGAGGTTGTAATGAAAGGTATCAGTTTCACAAATTATGCTTCATTCAGCTTCTGGCCTTTGTGTAGATTAATGTTTTGTGGATGAGTTTTAAAGTCAGGCATAAATTGTGTTTGGTGTTTAAAATTGATTTAATGTCTTGTTTTTAGTACATCATTTTCTCATTTATAAAGACTCAGTTTTATCATGGAGCTTAAAAAGATAGTTCATAGTAAATTTAGGACTACTTTGCTAACTGCCAGTGTTCTTTTGGCCCTACCAAATAAAACAGTACATATATTACAGTCATTTAAGCAAAAGACAAGTTTCCTTGTTATTTCTGAATTTAGGACAATAAGCACAATGTTTGCAATGACAGTCTTGAACTATGAATATAAATATTTATAATATTATTTTTCCTAATTAGATTTCCTGAGATAACACAAAGCTGATTATGGTGATAGAATTTATGATATCTCTTAATCAGCCTCTTACTGAATAATAAATATCTTATCTCAGGGTATTGAAACATCATTCAAGAACTCAAAGCTTTAGGCTTGTGTTCAGACCAGTTGGAGAATTGTCCCCATGTTTTATGTAATTAAGTAAGAATTTAAATTTTGGAGGGTGATGCAATGAGGCAATGAAACAAAAAGTTTTTTTCCAGATTTTTAGGCTCTAGAACCCTTTCTTTCTGTGAAATCTTATCAGAAGCCCAGTAAAGAAATCTGACAAAATTGGAGCTGCTCTCTTGAGTGGAAGGATATTGCTGTGGTAACTTGAAGGAATGCAGGACTCTCAAAGAGCAGAGTTTCGATGCTATGATCCTGATGGTTCTATTAGTAACAGAGCCCAAATACTAGAGCCAGAAAGAAGTGTACAGACCTTCTTTTTCAACCCCCTCATTCTAACAGTGAGGCACCTATAATTTACAGATACAGACTAACCATTGACCAATACAGTTCCTGTGGTCAATACAATGCTATGATCTAAAATCTAAAAAAATTACAGGGGCGCCTGGGTGGCTCAGTCCATCAAGCATCCGACTTCAGCTCAGGTCATGATCTCACGGTTTGTGAGTTCGAGCCCCGTATCATGCTCTGTGCTGCCAGCTCAGAGTGTGGAACTTGTCTTTGAATTCTGTGTCTCCCTCTCTCTCTGACCCTCTCCCACTCATGCTGTCTCTCTCTCGAAAATAAAATAAAAAACATTTAAAAAAGATAAGGGGAAAAACCCTGAACTTAAAAAAATAAATAAAAATAAAAATAAAAAAATTATAGTACTTATAGTGATATAATCTTTTCCTTACTCTCTGTTGCCCTACTACCATAATAATGAATTTTGAAAACTTTATTTAAAGAACAGTTTTTAAATTGACCTAATCTTTGGATTTGAAAAAAAAAGTAAGCCATAGATTTCCATTTCAAAATGTTTTACCTGTCCCTAAACCCTGACATGTTATTTGCTTCTTGCTCCATTGCTCTTTCTGGGGTGGAGTGATGGGTGCTAGCTCTCCACTCTGGCTTTGCCAAGGAGCAGGAGCCAGATCGGGTCAGCACAACAGGAATTTTCCTGTGCGACACTTAAATTCTCTCAGTTCCTCAAAAGTGTATGTACACAGGATGTTGCCTCAAACTGGAATTGTCCATTTAACAGCTCCTCCACCCCTTATCACTGTCTTCTCAACCAGCTTAACTGGTATTTATATTTCAAGCTGTGGTTTATTTTTTTTGCATATAAGTTATAGTCAGATTGGCTTATGTACAACACCCAGTGCTCATCCCCACAAGTGCCCTCATCAATGCTCAACAGTCTTGTGGTTTGCCTCCCTCCTTCTCTGTTTGTATCTATATTTTTCCCCTTCCCTTCCCCCCATGTACTTCTGTCCAGTTTCTCAGGATTTACATATGAGTGGAAACATATGATATCTGTCCTTCTCTGACTGACTTATTTCACTCAGCATAATACCTTCCAGTTCCATCCACATTGCTGCAAATGGCATGATTTCATTCTTTCTCATTGCCAAGTAGTATTCCATATATAAACCACATCTTCTTTATCCATTCATCAGTTGATGGATATTTAGCCTCTTTCCATAATTTGGCTATTGTTGAAAGTGCTCCTATAAACATTGGGGTACAGGTGGCCCTATGCATCAGCTCTCCCGTATCCCTTGGGTAAATTTCTAGTAGTGCTATTGCTGGGTCATAGGGTAGCTCTATTTTTAATTTTTTGAGGAACCTCCACACTGTTTTCTAGAGAGGCTGCACCAGTTTGCATTCCCACCAGCAGTGCAAGAAGATTCCCTCAAGCTGTGGTTTAAATGTCACTACGTCCTCTGGGCCTTCTCTGATGTATCCACACCAAGTCTGGATTGGATACCACTCATTTGTGCTCTCACAGTGCCCTGTACTTTCTCTATCATAGCAGTTATCACTCTGCTTCTACATGCTCACCTCCATAAATACGGAGACCACAGATGTCTTGTTCATCATTGAATCTCTAAAGCCTAACGGAGTTTCTGACAGGTGGCTAGGGCCCGAAATCTATTAGGGAGGGAAGAGAGAGACAAAGACCCCCATCACCTGAAAGGATGTAACATGTTGAATGGATTAAGTCTTAAAAACTGATTTCTAGTTGAGGAACAGCTGCTGACTTCCTATGTGACCTTGGAAGTTATCTTCCAAGTTATAAGTTCTTGTTTCTCCTTCCAGTTTTTGTTTTCTTCCTGCAGAGGTGAGTTTTTTCTGTATCAGCGGTTTCTTTTCAGTTTCTGAAGTATATTGGAGGAGGAAGTCGTGTTTCCCTTGAGACATCAGATTAAGGAGGCTTCTCTTGGAAAATAATTTCTTAAAAATCACCTTAGTTTTTTCCCAGGTCCCAAGAAATTGAATAATGAACCACCTTCTTCATTTGCAAATAAGCCTATAGACTTTTAATGATGTTCACATTCTTTAAATGAAGTATTTGTAGTTATTCTTGAGTACTTTAGGATTTTATTTCTTTGTTTTAGCCTTGAGAATGGTACTTAAACAACTCATAATGTAACCCATGTACTAGGTAGCCATGACGGAATTATTGTCTACAGTGAAAAATGTCTAAACTTGTTTCAGTCAAAATTGAGGAACTTAAATGCAACTAATCAGTGTCTCATTAAAAGCAGTACCACTCTTCCAGTTATTATTGATATTATGTTTGTACTGGCAAGAGCAGTTGATGCAGTGACTAGGGTCCAAGCCACAGGAAGAGAGGACTGAGAATGGTCCCACTCTTTTTTTCTTTTTGTTTTTTTCCCCAGAAAATTCAGAAAGATAAAGTTAATTTTAAGAAAAAGACCCATTGAATTTCAGTATGATTCTACTACACATTAGAGAAAATAAAATTCTTAAGGACTTTTGGGGGGAAATAATGCATGAATGTCGCCAGAACAACAATTTATATTTAACAGAACTAAATGGTCACATTCTCAAGTAAAGTCCGCCCTGGCATTTGAACAGCTGTTATATCTAAATCAGATTTGAACACTGTTGTTTAACCTTCCCAGCTGTAGCGGGGGTGTTTTGTTAGTCTAGTTCAGTATAAAATATGCATAGTATACTTAAATTTGAAACTTTAAACACACATTTGTATTAAAATGATAAATTTTAGTCATATAAGCCTATTTTAGATAAACCCATTATCTTTGTGTGAGTTATTTATTTTTCTCAACTATATTGTATGTTTGAGCCTATTTTAAGCAATTAAAATAGCCTTTTAAACTCTTTCCATGTAATTTATGAGGGGTTTTTTTGTTTTTTACTTTTGTGTTAGGAATGAACAAAAAATGTATACATTTCTATACATATACTTATAATTGCATTGGTGTATTCATAGAAAAATCTGAATTATACTCTTTCCTATATTTCTTCCTACCTCATTCTCTGACCCTAACAGAATTTTCTTTACTAACACAATCATGGAAATAGAATGAGGATGAAGTGGTTGCTGTAGGAAGGCAAAATAAAGGACCAGTACTTCTTGATCTTACAGGACTGAGGCTAAAAGAGAATAAGATCAAAATGCATTCAACCATGTAACAGATGAACTTGTGAATAAAATTATTTCATTAAGGCCTGCTACACTAGAAAATGCTGCTTGATATTTGAAAGAGGTAACTTTGGAATAAACACAAATGTTCATGAGTATACACCACAGGTGCATGTACACATACATACAGATACATGTAGAAATAGGTGTATATGTATGTGTATGTATGTCTGTCTCTTTATGTCTTGTATACACAGATATATTACCTAACTTTGCCCTCTAGAAAGCTTAGAAACAATAACAACCGAAGGAACACCCCCAAATACCCACTAAATATTTCCCTCACTAATTTAAAAAAAAAGTAGAGGGGAGGGGATACCTCTAGGCAAAATAGCTATTCCTATTCCTAGGGCGGGAGCACAGATAATATAACATGAGACTAGAATTTGTGCCAAAAAGTAGGGAGGTACTCAAAGAATGATGGGGACATGAGAAAAGACACAGGAGCCACTTTGAAGAGGACCCTTCTAGGCAAATCTGGGAAATTTGAACTTCAAAGTAAATAATAGAAGATAACCCACCAAGTAAAATGGAAATCCATGAGTCCATACTCCTAAAGATAGACACAGAGACAGACAGATATGTGAAAAGAGAAACCTCTTCTATATAGTAGAATACCAGGTAATAAACATCAAAGGAATGATGAAATAGAAAATGACCATTTGACAACCATTGTTGTGTTCAATTCAGATGGGAGTTGTCGATGGGGGTGGGGGTTGTCTGGTGGGTTTGATGAGGAACAGGATACTAACAGAATCTGAGAATACTTCTCTTAAAAACTACTAATCAGTTACAAAGGGAAGAATGGTGACCTGACTTTGAAAAACCTGATGAACAATATGGCAGGTGACCGTCACAAGTGGATTGACATCACATGTGGCACATTACCTGGATGTAAGCACTAGAAAAGCAGAGTATCATATTAGCAGTTTCCCTGCCCGAAAAGTATCATCAGAAGGAAATATCAGATAGACCTCGGCTTATGTTTAGCCTACAGAATCAAAGTCCTGTATTCTTGAGAAACTGTCAACATGAAAGGCAAGGAGAGACTGAGAATATGAGAAGAGAACGGATGTCCTAATAGTGCTGGGGCAGTTGACAAAAGTGTGAATGGGCT
Source organism: Suricata suricatta (assembly GCF_006229205.1). Classification (NCBI taxonomy): domain Eukaryota; kingdom Metazoa; phylum Chordata; class Mammalia; order Carnivora; family Herpestidae; genus Suricata; species Suricata suricatta. Next base: position 28,620,005 of record NC_043710.1, on the reverse strand, counting down.
CTGCAGATTGACAGTAGTGTTGTATAAATGTTGATTTCCTGACTTGAAGGGTTGTATGGGGATTATGTAAGAGACTATCCTTGCTTTGGGAAATGGACCCTGGAATATTTAGGGATGATAGGAATCATGCCGCTTGTTCTTAAATTGTTCATAAAAAGGCTAATTATGGGTATATAGACATGTTTGGAGAAGTATGCCTATATTTAAACAAAAATAATTTAAAGGAAGATGAAACAAGTGTTGTAAAGAGTTGAAAGTTGGGGAATCGACACATGAGGAATATGAGAATTTTTTTCTATTCTTGCATACTTTTCTACATTTGAAAATATTTCAATAAATTATTCTAAAGTGTCTATTTAAAAGGTAATATAATCAATATCTCATAATCAAATGCATTAATATTTCTGCAGTAAAATGAGTACTCACACAAGGCAGATTAATAAAAACTATAAATAGCTTTATGCTAATTCAGGCCAGGTTTTGCCACCAAATGAGTTAAGGTATTCATAGTATTTTAGATTTGTGAATTAAAAATTATGGATCTGTCTAAGGTATCTGAGGCCTACATAAATAAGTTTTGCTGTGTCACACAGAAAGTAAAGGACCACATCCAGAACCAGAGGCTCCTGACTCCCAGTCAGGTAGTCCCTGCATGACAGATCAGTGAAGCAAGACAGGGACATTTGTGTTCCAATTCTGACCTTTGGGTATTCATTTAGGAAAGTGTCAGATTCACAAAGTGCCCCTTAGAGCTATTTCATTAATTTCACCTAGAGCGCATGTCCTGCGTTGCCATTTTCAAATCCGTCCCAAAGAAGTATAGAAAAGCTTCTTCTTTCTTCTCCCCTATTCCCAATAGGGTGATATAAATGTAGGGGGTGAGTAGATATTTTTCCTCTCCTCTCTGCCTCTCATGCCCATCCCAGCTATTTTACCCTGTTAGATTTCCTTCTTCTCCACAGAATTACAGTATAGACTTGGGCTTCAATCACTGCATTTTCTGATTCTGATTTACCAACCACCTGAATAATACCTAATGTGTTGTAGTTTCAGGTACACATCATACTAATTAATTATTTTTATACATTATGAAACGATCCCTACAATAAGTCTAGTTACCATCTGTCACCATACAAAGCTATTACAATATGATTAACTATATTCCCTATGCCGTACGTTACATCTCCATGACTAATGTGCTTTTAAAGTTTTAAATAGCCATTGGGGTGCCCGACAGCCCAGTCAGCTGAGCCTCTGACTTCCACTGAGGTCATGATCTTACAGTGAGTTCAAATGGGCTTGCTGCTCTCAGTGCAGAACCCGCTTTGGATACTCTGTGCCTCTCTCTCACTTGCCCTCTATCAAAAATAAATAAACATTTAAAGTTTTAAATAGCCATTGACTCAAACTGTTAACATTTTTTAAAAATTGAAAAAGGTCTTCCCGGGATCCTGTATCTCCCCATACTGTTTTGGATACTTAACACTTGTACTCAAGCATTTCTTTTCCTCTTCTTAATGTCCTTGTCTTACCAGGAAAAGAAAATATTTTTGGGTGTTTTCAGTCATATAGCCAATGTGGATAAGTCTATTTTGAGGATTGAGTGTTATTATTTAAAATATCATAATTGCTTAAGTGGGTGTTCAATAAGCTTATTTTTTTAAGTTTATTTATTATTCTGAGAGAGAGAGAGAGAGAGAGAGAGAATGAGCCGGGGAGGAGCAGAGAGAGGGGGCGAAAGAGTCCCAAGCAGGCTCCATACCATCAGTGCAGAACCTGATGCAGGGCTTGAACCCACAAACCATTAGATCATGATCTGAGCTAAGATCAAGAATCAGACACTTAACTGGCTTAACTGACAGAACCACCCAGGTGCCCCTCAGTAGATTTCTTATATCTCTTCATATTTTTATTATTTAAAACCTTTTAAAAGATTTTACGGAAATGACCAAGAGTTGTTACAATTCTGCTACTTACACATCTCCATAATTAAAATAAGGTTGTTTGTGAGTAAAATTATGCCATTGGCTTAATTAACGTCTAATGTCCTTTGACTTATCTTTGGACACACATATTCAATCTCCTATTTTAATTTTGTGTCTAAAACTATGTCCTCAACATAATTTTTTAAATAGTGTTTCTGGACTTCTGAAATTGCATTTTTCTACTTATTCCTGTAGCTGAATAGCCAGGTCAGTTATTTCTTTTCCTGTGCTTTGAGTTTACTAATTAAATAGCTATATAGATTTAAGATTTTTGTACATTCTGAATATGCACATTTTTTATCTATTTTTCTAAATGCATCCTTGATAATTCTTATCATACGTATCTTTAGTTTTTCTATATTATGCCCTAAGACTAAAAAGCAACTGTTAGCACAGTAGGGAGCATATAACATAGTGATGCATTTGTTATATTCTGTCTGTCCTTCTAAATCTACTTTATTTAGGGGCACCTGGGTGGCTCAGTCAGTTAAGCCTCCGGCTCCGGCTCAGGTCAGATCTCACATTTGTGGGTTCGAGCCCCGCGTCAGGCTCTGTGCTGACAGATAGCTCAGAGCCTGGAGCCTGCTTCCAGTTCTGTGTCTCCTTCTCTCTCTGCCCCTCCCCGCTCATGCTCTGTCTCTCTCTGTATCAAAAATAAATAAAACATTAAAAATTTAAAAAAAAATAAATCTACTTTATTTAGCAAATAAAATTATGATTGCATTTGCCAAGTAAACTTTAACTCCCTCTAATTGTATAACAGGTACCTAGGGTTATAATATACATGTTAAGACAGAAGGGCTTTGAGCACTAACATTCTGAAAGTTAAATTAAATAATTAGGCTTGAGTTGAATATATATATACAAAAAGAGGAATGGCAACTTATTGTTTAATGTGCAGAGTTTCAGTTAGGATGATGAGAAAGTCTGGAGATGGGCAGTAATAATTATTGTACAACAATAGGAATGTACGTAATGACCCTGAAGTGTACATTTTAAAATGGTTAAATGAGGGGCATCTGGATGGTTGGTTAAGTGCCCAACTCTTGATTTTGGTTCAGGTCATGGTCTCACCGTTGGTGAGACTGAGCCCCATGTCAAGCTGTCAGCACGGAGCCTGTTTGGGATTCTCTCTACCCTCTTTCCCTGCCCCTCCCCACCTCAAAATAAATAAATAAACAAACTTTAAAACATGGATTTAACCATTTATCATTTAAGATAAATTTTATGTTATGTATATTTTATCACTATACATAGTTAAAATTTCATTCATAGTTTTCATCTGTAGGTATTTCTTCCTTGTCATGGACATTTGCTTCAATCATAACATCTGCTATTTACTCATTTAATATATGCCACTTAAAAAAATTTTTTTTTGAATGTGTATTTATTTTTGAGACAGAGAGAGACCGAGCATAAGTGGGAGAGGAACAGAGACAGACAGACAGACAGACCAAATCTGATGCAGGCTCCAGGCTCTGAGCTGTCAGTACAGAGCCCAACGCAGGGCTCAAACTCACAAACTGTGAGATCATGACCTGAGCTGAAGTCAGACGCTTAACTGACTGAGCCACCCGGGAGCCCTGTATGTTACATTTTTATACTATGCTAGGTGTACATTCTGGGTGTAAAAAAATTAATGGCTATCTCTGCCAGTACCTCACATTATTATTTCTTAATGAAATCAAAGTATTTTCTAATTGAAAAATGAAGTATTAGTACAATTGGTTTTTTTCTTTTAGTTATTATGTGTTCTCCTAAAATTCTCAAGTTGTTAGAAACTGAAGGCCAAGAACATGTAGGAAAGAAGAAATAACACAAAATAGATAAATATGTCAACTTTCATGTATTTGCCCCAAAACTTAAAATTTGAAAATATTACCTGCACTCACACATTCAGCACTCTAACTTAAGCTCGAGCACACTTCTGAAATCTGATAGGAGCAATATTGTAAAGTTTAATTACATTTTATGGCCTATGCCATCTGTGCATTTGTTCTGCTTACAGTATTAATAGAGTATTCAAAGAATAGTACATTTAGTTTGCAATGCAATTGTCTTATCACAAATGCATCAAAGCAAAGTACTTCTTATCATTTCAGACCCTGTCCTTGTATGGTGGATTTCTGTATTAGTTTTTACTGAGATCTAAAAATTAAGATTTCTGAAGTCACCATGTAAATGTACCTATATTTAATTGCTTTATGATTATGAACTTTAGACTGAAACAGATAGATTTAAAAACTATTACTGTATAAACTTGAAACATACCATATCTTTCTATTTGACATTTTAATAATTTCTCCAAAAAAAATTACAAAGGTTAAAATTGTTTTGCAACTAAAGTCTAGTTATTATGTTAGTAAATGATAATGATGGTTTTGTCTTATTTTTAAAATTTATTATTTGATGGAAAAAGGCCACCATTATCAAAATATCTATTAATTTCTCTAGAAGCAAGAAATGTGTATTAAATTAACCTTTGTGATGCTTAAACATCAGATATTTGACATCTGCATGTTAAATTTTCAGAATGATGTATTCTTATATATAACACTATATAATATTTAATACCACATACAACTTCATATATTACATATATAACTACATGTATATATAAATATGAGGTAAATCTTATAATTCATCTTAATAGGAATGCTGTCTAATATCCTTGATACTCAACTGAAGATATCAATTTGTCAAAGGCTTTATTTTACTAGGTAAAAATCTATTGAAAATATATTTTTTTAATTGTATTATGTAAACTCTACCTGCAACATGGAGCTCAAGCTCACAAGCCTGAGATCAAGTCCCATAGCTAGTGCAAAATGAGCCAGGCAGGTGCCCCATACTGAAAATAAATTTTTATGTTCCACAAATATTGAATCCTCTGTGTGTCCTAAGTATGGAAGATTTAATGGACTTATCTCAGGACCTCCCTTTACCTATTTTATAACAATGTATTATTTTATTATGTGTTCTGTGATTCACAAGTGTTCCTACAGTTACAGGGTAAGAATAGTCGATGCTTTCTTTTCTCTTTAAATTTTACAAGCAATACATGATTAATTCTATGTTAGTTTCTCATTGCTGCTGTACCAAATTAGCACAAATGTGCTAAAAATAACTCGAATTTATTATGTTATAGTTCTGGAAATCAAAAGTCCCAAATCAGTCTCACTAGACTAAAATCAAGGTATCTGTGAGGCTAGTTACTCCTGAAGTGAAGGTTCTGGAGGAGAATCCATTTCTTCCCTTTTCCAGTTCTAGAAGCTGCCTGCATTCCTTAGCTTATGGCCACACTACTCCAGCCTCTGCTTCCATTACGTCACCTTTCTGACTTGCACCCTCCTGCCTTTCTCTTATAAAGATTCTTATGGTTACATTGGGTTTAGGACAATCTCATCTCAGGATCCTTAATCCCATCTGAAAAGTCTTTTTTGCCATGTGTCACATCTTCACAAGCTTCAGGGACATAGACCTCTTTAGGGGCATGCAAGGACATTATATAACCTACCACACATCTTTTTATTTTTTAGTTTTAATTCCTTTAAATAGTATTGTTCTCTTCTACCACAAGGGTTTTGCACTAGCTATTGAGCCTTCCTAAAATACTTTTTACATTTTCTCCTACCTAGGTAGGAGAAACCTACAACCCCTTTGACTAAATCAGTTTCTTCTTTTGCATACCCTTAAGGTACCATGTAATTCTTCTTATCAGTTTATTGTCTTTATGTTTATGAATATGATTCTTGCATTGACATTTTTACTCCAATATACTTTCTAAGGGCAGTTTATCATTGTTTTTCTGTCCTCTCTTTCTATTCCCATTGCCTCTTTGGTAAATATTTATGAAAGGAGTGAGAAGTCTTTGCACATTTCATATAAAGTTTATTCCTAAATGTTTTCTGAGGCTTTTTCTCTCACAGTTGTGAACGGGATCCTTTTTCTGTTTCATTTAATTTTTGTATTAATGCTAAATGTTGATCTTGCATCCAGCCACTTTACTGAGCCATCTCATTAATGCTAATCATTTCTCCATTTAGTCTCTCAAATTTTGCAGGTAAATGATCGTCTGATCTACAAATGATTGTTGCCTCTCTCTTTCTAATAATTATACATTGTATTTCCTTTTATAGTCTAATCACATTGTCTAGGACTTGCAGTATAATGTTAAATATAATGGTGAAATTGGACATCACTCTTTGTTCCTAATATTAATATGATTTATGTCTTGTGTTACCATTAAAAAATGAAATTCAGATATTTGTATGTCTCGCTTTTCAGTGAAAAGATGTTTCCTTCTGTTTTCTAGTTTTTGAAGAGTTTTAAATTGAGTATTTCTTCTGCTTCTTATTCTTCCTCTTCAGTCTTTTAACATAAATCCCAATTTATGTTAACATTAAATCCCAATTTTATATCCAAATTATTTCCTCATTACCATTCTCTTCTCTTCTTTTGTAATGCTTGTAAAACAAATGTTGAAGTTTCTAGATCTAGTGTCCCTAAATTTTCTCTAATAATTTATTTTCTTTCCTTTTGATTTATATTCTGGGAGAATCCATTTATTCTATCTTCTAGCTCACTAATTCCTTCCTCAGTTGCGTCCATTCTGTTCATCAATTGAACTTTCTTTTTGATAGTCATATTCTTATTTTCAATGTTTTTGAATTGGTTCTTTTCTTAACTTTTTATCTTACCGATTTGAGGATATCAATTCTATTGTAAAGTCATCTTCTCTGTGCTTTAAAACTATTACATTAGGTATAGGTTGGGTAGCAATGAGTACTTAAATGTTTAAATGTTGAGTGACTTGTGGTTAGGCTCTTTGTATTTTACATGGATATAGATAATGTATGGCTTTTCATTTTTGTTTTTGTTTTTTACTGTTTCCTGTTTTAATCTGCCTGTCGGATTATAGGGGATGGATCAGATATACTTCTAGGTAGAAAATGTTAGTAGCTGTCTTCTGAGAGTAGACTTCCTTGTGCCTTGGGGAATTCAGTAACTACCTGGAGTCACTGTCCATGTTCTTGAATTATATTTTTAAAGAATTTCTGGGGCACCTGGGTAGCTCAGCTGGCTAAGTGTCCAACTCTTGGTTTCGGCTCAGGTCAGGATTTCACAGGTCATGAGTTCAAGCCTCATGTTGGGCTCTGCACTGACAGTGCAGAGCATCCTTGGGATTCTCTCTCTCCCTCTCTCTCTCTCTCTGCCCCTCCTCTGCTGTCGCTCTCTCTCTCTCTTTCTCTCTCTCTCCCTCAAAATAAATAGACAAACCTAAAGAATTTCTATCTGTAATGCAGAATAATAAACCTATAACTCCATGTTATTCCTACATTCTCTTTGTTTTTATTAATCTGTTTGTTTTTTGATTTCTCATCATCTTTACTTCCTTTTCTTTTGTTAAGCTTACTGTTACCTTTAAGCAATTTTTTTTGTTCTTGAAATGCAATAGAACCAATAAAGAGTTCTATCTTACCTCAGATGTTTTTTATTTAAGCCCATGAAATGCAATTCTGACATTTAAATTTAGATTTTAAAATTTTAGCAGCATGTTATTCTTTTTTTTTATGTGTTTTATTTATATTTGAAAGACAGAGAGAGACAGCGTGAGCAGGGAAGGGTCAGAGAGAGAGGGAGATACAGAATCTGAAGCAGGCTCCAGGCTCTGAGCTAGCTGTCAGCACAGAGCCCGATGTGGGGCTCGAACCCACGAACTGCGAGATCATAACCTGAGCCAAAGCCAGACGCTTAACCGACTGAGCCACCCAGGCGCCCCAGCAGCATGTTATTCAAGGCATAATTTAAAAAGCCAGTTTTCCATTAATTACAAGTATATTGTCCACATTTCAGATTAACGCATGAAAGATTTCAAGTTTTTATTGACAATGTCACACTATTTCCTTAACTAAAGATCTTTTCATTTAAATATTATATGAGGCATCTAAGATAGTCAAACTCACTGAAACAGAGAATAGAACGGTGGATGAGGGGAGGGGGAAATGGGCATTTGTTGCTCAATGGACATAAAATTCATGTTATACAAGATGGATAAGTTCTAGAAATCTGCTATACAACATAGTACCTATAGTTAATCATACTATATTGTACATTTAGAAATATAAAAGAGAGGTCTCACATTGAATGTGCTTACCAGAAAAAGAAAACTACTACACCAAAAAAAAACCACAAAAGAAACTTTTTATATTTTATATTTAGTGCTCTGATTGTGGTGATATTATCATAACTATATGTGTATGTCCAAAATCATCAAGATGTAAATATTATATGACTACAATTTTTTGTATATCAGTTATGCCTCAATAAAGCTAAATAAATAACATACTTATTTACTATAATCTTGCCAGATCTAGAGGAGAAGTTACAATTATTTCCAGGAAAGGAGAGAGTTAAGAAATTTATAAATTGGTGCTTTTATAAGCTCTAGTACATCAATACCAATGCCTTAGGAGATGATATTTTTTTTTTCTCAGCAGTGGAAAAAAAGATTTAAGCAATAGAGTTCCAGAATCTAGTAAACTTCTGGCTTCTTCCTAAGAAAACCACAATAAAATTGCTGAAGCTCATTATGAACCAAATACACTTCTTTCATTTAAACTACTTTTTAAAAAAAAAAATTTAATGTTTATTTTTGAGAGAGAGAGAACATGAACAAGGGAGGGGCAGAGGAAGAGGGAGAACAGAGCCTGAAGCATGCTCCAGCCTCTGAGCTGTCAGCACAGAGCCCGACGTGGGCCCAGCTCTAACTCAAAAAACCATGAGATCGTGATCTGAGCTGAAGTCGATACTTAACAGACAGAGCCACCCTGACACCCCTCATTTAAGCTACTCTTTAAGCTACATTACCTGTGCCTAAGGTCTTCACTTGTTAGTGTAACTAATCAAGTAAGTGCGCAAGGAAAGGTATTATTGGCATTCATGATTTCATCTGAAATAACAATGTGACTTATTTCTCCATTTTTATCTATATATGAAATTAAAATATAGACTTTCTTTGACAGCACGTCCTTTTGGTCTTTAAAATATTTGAAACCTGACTCCAAGTCTGTGAAGGTGGGTAGAGGAGGGGCTTGATTAATTGATTTTATTAAACTGTTTCCTGTGTAACAATTCTCTGATCTATGCTTCTTATCATTGACTATTTCCAGTATTTGAGTCAAACCATTTGAGTGAAAGAGTATAAGCTTAAAATAGGCAATTGCTGGTGTCGGGTTCATGCAAAATCAAATGTCCTGGGTAGGAAAACATGCATACAACAGCTTGACGCCAGTTGGAAACAAGATGATGAGAGGCCATGGTAGAAGCTGGATTTGAAATATCTTTACTCAGAATTTTCAGTCCAAAGGTCTCCGTCTCCAGGAAAAGTCTTCAGAGGCCAATGAAGTTCATGCAAGAACAAGGAAGCTGACCCCAGGGAAGTTTAGTGCCTACTGAAAGAGCCAAATAAGTGTTAAGTGCCTGGTGTGTGATACTAAAAACCACTAAATATGATCCCTGTCTGTAAGAAAGTGTTTATTATCATAATTAATAAGCTGCACTTCGGTGTTTGCAGACATTATGGGTTTTAGTCCCAGCTCTGCCTCTTAGTAATCGTTCCACTTTAAACAAATATCTCAGGCTAATTCTGAGCCTCCTTTTCCTCATCTTGAGTGAAATGAGATAATAATAATAATAATACCTATCTAATTCTAAGGATTAAATGATAAAATACATATGAATTGCCCAGTACACTTACTGGTGCATGTTAATATTCAGTTTATATTAGCTACAAAAATAAGTGTCCTTATTACTGCATTCTGTTTGAGAAACAAAATTTATACTCAGAACAGATCAAATACCAATTCAAGATCATAACAAATTATTAGTTATCACTGTAAGCAAAGAATATTATAGGAAATAAGCCTTCTCTGATCATTACATAAATAATGTACATGTGCATTTTCCCTCCGCAAGCTGTTTGCTGTCTTCCTTGTACTTTTCATAATCTTCCGTCTTTTTTACTACCTTCTTATCTTACTACATTGTAAGTTCTTTTAATGCAGGGGCCATGTTTCTTTCATTAATTTCTTGCACCCCCCCCAACACCTTGATACAGAGTGATTTCAATAACTATTTATTGAATGTTCAAATTAGAGGGGGGGAAATTATCATTGGCTAGCATTATAGCAAAGCCACATTGTGGAAAAGATGAGACTTGAAAGGGATTTTGAAAAAGGAATGGGATTTGGTTCGACAGAGAGAGGCAAAAAGTATTTGAGGTTGGGGTTGAAGGAAGAATGATATGTTAAAAGGCATGAAATAGCTAAAACACAATAGCTACACACAATGAATAAGAATGGAGTCATTTGATTTTAAGGGAAAGGCAATTGAAATAAATGTTTCAACCCCCCCTTCACTTTACAAATGAGAGAAACAAGATCCCAATAGTGACAGAATCAGGATTATAATACATGCTTGTAATACACCATGTAACTAACAGAACTTACAGTATAATAAAGGAGACTAGAACCCATGACTCAGGCTGTCAGTTCCGGGAGGGAAGAATTATATAGAGAGGTAATCACAAGAAAGAGTCCACTTAGGAAACAATTGTGATATCCAAGCCCAAAGTGATAAGGAAAACGAGAGCAGGAGGAGTCATGCATTATGTTTTATGATGCTCTTTTAGACTAGATATGAATATTTATAGTTACAGTAAACACGGAACATATGGAGAACTGGTGAAAGGTAGGCATAGCATTCTGGTGTACTGTAACTCCGTCTATTATATCACACTTACACCATACATCCATGTGGCAAACTGTACTTTATTTTCAGATACTTCTTTATGAAAATGCAAACAGGTTCCAAAGAAGCTGGGTATAATCAAAAACTTATTTGGGATACTTTTGAAAATGAAGTCTCTGTGTATACTATGTGGTATTAGGTAGGTACCCTTATGACAAATCATACACAGAAGAGCCATAGATAAATCAACCTTTCAGAAGTGGGCTGACGGTTTCTGACAGCAGTATAAAGCCGTCTTTCAGAGCTAGTAATTCCGTTAGGCCCCTCTGAATCATTTCCTCTATAAATTGTCTTTAGTGGGCTACAAGAAAAAGCACTAGTGAACTAATAATTATCCCTTCTTTGTCATCAGTGTGGCCTAGGTTAGGAAAATGCCGCCTTAAAATTAATTTTGTAATTTTTTATCTACCTGAGATCATTGTTATTATAGTGTAGCACATTTGCATGTGATCTGGTATTTTATATGTATGATTACAGAAAACCAGTATGATAATAAAGATAAATCAGTACCTCAGAATTAGTTTGGACTCTCTGATTTATCAAATCAAATATTTTGACCAAATTAACCATGTTCATTTAAAATAGACCAGTAGATACAGCTTTAGTCTTATTATTTTTCTTTCCATTCCTTGAGTAAAACATTATATTACATGATGAATTAAACCATAAAGCTGCATATTAAAAATTGGTCCATACTACAACTTTGTATTAATGATGCAGCTGATGAAAATAAGTATCAATAACCTAAAGATGCATGGTGCTGGGGACAAAGGTGGCATTTTACATTTTTATTAACACTTGTAATTTTCTCCTGCTTGATTTCTTTTAGGCCAAGCCCAATTTCTTCTAAACCATGGGTCAGTGAGCTCATGCTGATTCTCATATGAATGATGGGCTTGATTTTGCAAAGATATCACTAACTACCAATACCCAAGTCTAGCTACCATTATTATAAACAACCTAGACCAGAACAGTATGAATTTGAATGCATTATTTTCTTGCATTTCGCTAACTATGGCAATCCACGACACCAACAGAATTGTGGGTATTTGTGAAGCATTATATTTGTAAGTGTTCTTAATGTGATAGTTATAAAACAGCACAAAACAAGCATGATGTTATCCTGTTAAACATATTTCTTATCTTTCCTTGTTAAACATCACGGGAAGAAAAAGAATACACTTTAAATGACCTTAGTGAGGTAAAGTTTTGCACTAAATAATCTCTTATAGCCAAATGTAAGTTTAAAAACAACAGGGTTTCACCAGAATATGATGCTATCTGCTTTAGTAGCTTTTCTATATCCTCCCAAATGGAAACAATATTATATTAATAAATCATAAGAGGCTTCTATTAGTTTGATAAGTCTATTTAAAATACAAGTTAGAAAGGGATTTGTTTAAACAGTTTAAATAAGTCCTTATCATACTATTCTAGTGATGTCAAATACAATTTTCATTTTTAAAAGATTTTAGTTAGAAATTTAATCTTTGAAAATATTAATAACAGCTTACAGCAGGTAAGCTATAAAATAACACTGGATGCTGTCTATTTAGTTTCTGGTTGAAAAAGCACAGCAGTACTTTAGTTCATTACCTTTGAAAAAAACAGTAACAAGATAATACAGCTGCCTCTGATTAAGATGTAAATTCTTTCTAATTAGAATGTAAATTCTTACATTTAAATGAAGACATCAATTGTCAGGATGCCATATGATATCTTATTCCACCTTGCCTGAATGAAGCCCTCACTGCTCATCTATGGCACTAAAATAGTTTTGCAATCCCTTTGTTCTCTGATTCTTGTAATATTCTCTCTTCATGTTCCCTTTTCACATTGCTTTTGTTTGTTTTCCCCCTTGCATCTGATATTGTTGTGCCTTGGGATTTTGCAGAAATTTGGAATGAAAATTGAGTTCAGTCAGTGCCAGTATTTGCTTGTGCCTCAATTACTTCTGCTGAATTTTCCTCAATGCAAATCAGGCAGGTTGCATAAAGTGGTGCATGTATTTGAAATAATTAATTTTCCGTAAAATGATGGATCAAGTCCAATCAACCTTCATGAAATCTAAATAATAGAATAGAGAATTAGAAATTAATTAACATTTTGTGTTGTTAATACATTATAGTATAAACTGGCATTAGTAAGTTTCACTGTAGATTCTAACTTTTTCTTTATTAAATGTTGATGAAAACCTTCTGCCTCAATCATTTCTTTCCAGGAATATGTTAACAAAGAATCCTATATCAATAACACTGAAGCAGAGTTTTCAAAGATTAGATAAACAATTAACCAGTAAGTTTAATTGTTTGTGCTTCTCATTACTGAGTAATAGTGAAGTTTTATCTTGAATGTTACCCTCCAGTTTATAGAAATCTGCTGTTATATTGGTCAAAGCCATGAGCCTCTGGACATAGTATCATACCTAGTTTTACATCACATTTCTTCAATCAAAAGAGGTATCACTTTAGAGGTAAATCAACTCAATCAACCTTATACTGCTAGGGAAAGGGAAACCTGGAAATTGAAAGGATGAATTAGTGATACAGGAGTATCTCCCTGGGTTGTTGGGTTTTTTTTTTAACTTTTTATTATAGAAAGCTTCAAACAAATACAAAGTAGAGACAAACATAATAAATCCTATGTACCCATCAACCATCATCAATCATCAAGAAACTAACAGGGTAATAAAACATACAAACCTGAAGTAATAATGAGGAACATGCAAATAATACAGAATAAAGCACAATAGAAGCAAAAATGCAGTTTGAGAACATAAGTGCTGTGGATGCTCAGAGATTAGTATGTATTGAATGGGCAGAGAAGAGAAAGAACATTCCAGGCAGAGTGCAGATACCATAAGAAGAGATTTAGGAATGAGCAAAGTCTGAGCAGAAGTTTCATGTTTGTAAAAGTAGTTAATGTTAGTAAGGTAAGGGATTTAAGAGGCAGGCAAATTTTTTAGTACAAATTAGCCAAAGGTGTAATTTAGGCTTTGGAGTGATAGTATCAAAAATACATTCTCTTTGGGGCACACGGGTGGCTCAGCCGGTTAAGCATCTGACTCCTTATTTCAGCTCAAGTCATGATGTCACAGTTTGTGAGATGGACTCTCACAGATGGAGGCTCTGGGCTGACAGCATGGTGCCTGCTTGGGATTCTCTCTTCTTCTCTCTCTGCCCCTCCCCCACACTCATGCATGCTCTCTCTCTCTCTCTCTCAAAGGAAATAAACATTTAAAACATTATTTCAAAAACCTTCTCTTTACCTAAACAAAAATCTCTCTTATTGTAATTAAAATTCTTTCCTTATTTTTATCTTATTGTGTTTGCAAGTAGAAAGACATTTCTAGTGACTAAAGAATGGATTGCAAAAAAAAAAATTCATCTCTAATCCAGCTAGTTAAAAATAAGTTTTATTAGTGAATCCATATTGATAAATTTTACTATATTGCATCTTACTTGACTTCTATACCCAGTATCAAGTACCCAAGTAATCAAAAAAGATATAATTGTTATTATTTATATAGTCCCTTGAAAGTTGTGTGGTTTTACACAACATATAGGGGTGCCTGGCTGACTTATAGAGCATGTGACTCTTGGCCTTGGATTGTGAGTAGAGCTTTTTTTTTAAATGATATCCTTGGTTTTCCACAATTCTCCACAATTCCAAGCTTGTGGTATTATTTACATACAGTATTAGTTTCTCATTGCTACTGTAACACATTGCCACAAACTTAGCAGCCTAAACAATACAAATTTACTTTCTTCACTTTCAGAGGACAGAAATCCAAAATGAGTCCTTTAGGGCAAAATCAAGGGGTCAGCAAAGCTGAGTTCCCTCTGGAGGCTTTAGGGGAGAATTCATTTTCTTGCCTTCTCTAGATTCTAGAGGCTACCTGGATTCCTGGGCTCATGACTCCATTCCTCCATCCTCAAAGCTCGCAATGTTAGGCTGAATCCTTCTTACACTGACCTCTCTGCTTCTCTCTGCTACCTCTGTCTTTCACATTTAAGGAACCTTGTGATTACATTGGGCCCACTAGAATAAACACAATCTCCCTATTTTAGGGTCAATGGATTAGCAACCTTAATTCCATCTGTAACCTTAATTCCCCTTTATTATGTAAAGTAACATATGACAGGTTCCAAGGATTAGGATGTGGACAACTTTGAGGGACCATTATTCTGCCCTTCTTACATTTCTTTCATATTTGCTCACAGTAACCACTTTGATAGACCATAGAGACAGAACTACTTCATTGGCTCAGAAAGGAAGTCTTTCTCTGATTTAAAATAAACTAATATGGGGGCTCCTGGTGGCTCAGTCGGTTAAGCTTCCGGCTCTTGATTTCAGCAAAGGTCATGCTCTCATGGTTTGTGAGATTGAGCCCTGCTTGGGATTCTCTCTCTCCCTCTCTCTCTCTGCCCCTACCCTGTTCACTCACTCTGTCTCTCAAAATAAATAAACTTTTTAAATAATAATAATAAAATAAAATAGTATTTATCATTTGAACTGGTTTTGAGAAAAAGAAGAAAGAGGAGTTGGGCTAAGTATTACAAGTCACTAAAAGTACAGGATGAAAAATTAGCATTTTTATAAAACTGTATACTAAAATCAATCAAGCTGTTTCGAAGAAGGGAGTAAGAGAGTTCCTGGGTGGCTCAGTTATGCATCCAACTCTCAATTTAGGCTCAGGTCATGATCTCATGGTACATGAGAGTGAGCCCCTCATCAGGCTCTGCGTTGACAGCATGGAGCCTGCATGGCATTCTCTCTTCCCTCCTCTGTCTGCCCCTCCCCGACTGGTGCTCCATCTCTCTTTCTCTCAAAATAGATAAACAAAACATTTTTTTATAAAGGGAATAAGAAACCAGCTTTTTTTCTTTTACAGATATTCCTGTCTTTTAACCTTTAAGCACTCCTATAATTAAGTATGTTTTCTTCCTTTTAATGATAAGTGGGCTGGGGGCTCCTGGGTGGCTCAGTCAGTTGAGCGTCCAGCTTCGGCTCAGGTCACGATCTCACAGTTCGTGGTTTCGAGCCCCGCGTCGGGCTCTGTGCTGACAGCTAGCTCAGAGCCTGGAGCCTGCTTCGGATTCTGTGTCTCCTACTCTCTCTCTGACCCTCCCCTGCTCACGCTGTCTCTCTCTGTCTCTCAAAAATAAATAAATGTAAAAAAAAAATTTTTTTTAGATAATAAGCGGGCTGAAGCTGGATTACTTTAGATATTCCCAAAAGACACAATTAATGAGAGATCCCAAAGTTTTCATACTACACTGTGCTAAATTCTGTGAAGTGTCAATTGTATCAGTTAAATGTTTTTTCAAAGGACCAAGACATTCAAAGTATTATGGAATCAATAAACAAGTATAAGACACAATCACTGCTTTTAAGGCATTTATAACCCAGGTGTAGAAATAAAACAAAACATCATGTTTTAAATAAAGATTAAGATAGGCTTGGTTTAGAATCCTTATTCTTTTGCTGCTTAATCTTTTACTATATGTGAGCCTAGATTTCCCTTCCTGCCTCATAACGTTGTTACAGAGATTAAGTATACATGGAATCACTTAGTCCAGGTTCTGGTATATAACAAGTACTCAGTAAATAGTAGCTGCAATTATTGTAATAAAATTCTATCAGTACAAGGGCTGAGTTAATGATTATCCAGTCAAGGGATATAGGAGTTCAGTGAAAGACAAACTAATTATAGGCCGAGTGATTTCATGTTAAACTTGTAGGTATATACAAGGATTTCTTTTTTTTTAATTCTTTAATGTTTATTTATTTTTGAGAGAGAGAGAGAGAGAGAGAGAGAGAGAGAGAGTGTGTGTGAGCGGGGGAGGGTCAGAGAGAGAGGAAGACGCAGAATCCGAAGCAGGCTCCAGGCTCTGAGCTGTCAGCACAGAGCTCAACACGGAGCTCGAACCCACAAATTGTGAGATCATGACCTGAGCTAAAGTTGGATGCTCAGCTGACTGAGCCACCCAGGCGCCCCAAGGATTTCTTGTATTTATGAATGTCAGGAGTAACGGTGCAGTATAGTGGTAAAGTGCTCTCACTCTGGAAAAGAATGCCTGGTTCCAAATTCCATCTCTTTATTAATTTTCTATGCTTTGGGTCCCTCATTTGTATAATAGGGATCAGTATAGTACCAACATCTTGGGGCTAAATGAGAGGATTAAGTAAGTGCCACATAAGTTATTATTAGTACCAAGGATACACCTTGTAAGGATACATCCTCAGTGATCCATTGTGGTTGACAGTGGCAGTAAAGAATACATATAGTCTGTTTCCCAGAGCCATATAAGTGATTTACACAGCTGGACGTTGTTTAAGGATATGACATGTGACTACAATGCTTCAGGTAATACAAAATGTCAAACACTCTCAATTTCTAGAAACCTCCCTGGCTGATGAGAAGACAAAACTGATGGTAGATGAAATAGAGATTAATTAAATTCTAACATGAGGGTGAACTGCCTTCTAAGTGTAGTAGGAGTTGAGAGAATGGAGAAGTCATTATGGATCATACCATCTTACTAGAGAAAGGAGGACTTAAACTAGGCCTGGAGTGATGGATGGGGTTTTTTTGAATGGTAAGAAGATGATAGACAATTCTGAACATAAAAAACCACCCCCAGCCTAGACTATCATGCAGTTTTTGTTCTAAACTTTAAGTGAATGAGGAGTCCACAAATGCGATAAGCCCATGGAATCATAAATAAATATGTTTTAGGGACACCTGGGTGGCTCAGCCTGTTAAAGCCTCAGACTTAGGCTCAGGTCATGATCTCACAGTTTGTGAGTTAGAGCCCCACATCGGGCTTTGTGCTGACAGCTCAGAGCCTGCTAACCGCATTGGATTCAGTGTGTCCCTCTCTCTCTGCCCCTCCCTCCCCCTCTTGCCCTCTCTCTCTCTTAAAAATAAATAAACATTAAAAAAATTTTAAATCAATTTTTAAAAATATATTTTGTATTGAAGGAATTTAAGAACGAGGAATTCATGAACAGATTTTAGGTGTTCCAGGAACTCGGACTGAAGACAATTTCTTCTTTATATTCCTAACCTCCCACTGAAATTTAGTGTTTTCTTAATTATGAATATAGGCATTAAACCACAATTAGCATTAACAGATTTTTTTCTCATAAGACTGTAACCATACATATATCTTGAAATATCATTTATATTAATTTCCTGTGCTGTATATATTAAGCCTACTGCTATTCCTACTATTTAATAGTTAACTTTTTTTTTTAGCTTTTACTTATTATTTTTGAGAGACAGAGAGAGACAGAGAATGAATGGGGGTGGAGGAACCTGACACAGGCTGGAACTTGACAAACTGTAGGATCATGACCTGAGCCGAAGTCAGACATTTAACCGACTGAGCCACCCAGGCGCCCCTACTCGATAGTTAATTTAAAAAGCAAAGGTATTACTATATCAAAAATGAATTTATTATTAGATAACATTTCAATGCAATTTGTTTCCTTTGTAATCTAATATATTTTATGTATTTTATTTTATACATCTAAAAGCATGATTCTGGGGGAGCTTGGATAGCTCAGTCTGTTAAGCGTCTGACACTTGGTTTCAGCTCAGGTCATGATCTTACCATTCGTGTGTTTGAGCCCCACATCAAACTCTGTGCTGACAGTTTGGAGAGTGCTCTGGGTTGTCTCTCTCCCTTTCTCTATGCCCCTCCCCCGCACATGCACTCTGTCAAAATAAATAAATAAACTTTAAAAATTAAAAATAAAAGCATTATTTTGAAAAGGAGTTTATGGACCTGAGAATCTATCAGATTTTTAGGTAACCATATCCATAGTGGACTCTTACTGAGCTGACAGTCCAACTAAAATCCCTTTTTTGAACATGTTAGTTTATGCTGTGATTATTCCCTAATATAGGGAATTAATGGTACTCTCCAGCCAATGGCTGCAACTGGTTGGCAAATGTCATGCAGTTCTTAGAACAGCATTTTATATTTACCTACCTAAATATTAAACACCTGAAGTGATGTCTTACAAGATATTTTCTATATGCTGATAGAGCTGCTTAACAGTGATTATATATTTCTTTTATTCCTGGTTTTATTGAAATATAATAGATATATAACATCATATTAGTATAAGGTGTACATGAGGTGATATATGTATATATTGGGAAATGATTACCACAATAAGTTTAGTGAACATTTATTACCTCATGGTTATAAAATGATTTTTTCTTGTAATGAGAACATCTAAGGTTTACTCTTTCACCAACTTTCAAATATAAAATACAGTACTATTAGCCATCACAGCCATGCTGTACATTACGTCCCCAGTATTTATTTATCTTATAACTGGAAGGCTGCACCCTTTGACTTCCCCACCACTGTCCCCCCTCTGGCAATCTGCTCTCTGTTTCTACGAGTTCAATTTTTTTTTTTTTTTAGATTCCACATGTAAGTGAAATCAAACAGTATTTACCTTTCTATGTGTGACTTATTTCATTAGCATAATGCCTATAAGGTCCATCCACATTGTCAGAAATGGCAGGATTTCTTTCTTTCTTAGGGCTGAATACTACTTCATAGCATGTATGTATGTAGATGTGTGTATGTGTCAACACATACATATATATATATATGCACACTTATATGTGCATATCACATTTTGTTATCCATTCATCTGTCAGTGAACACAGGTTGTTTTGTTTCCATGTCTTAGCTATTGTAAATAATGTTGTAATCTTATGAGAGTGCAGATACCTTTTAAAGATAGTGATTTTATTCCCTTTGGATATATACCCAGAAATGAAATTCCTGAATCATATGGTAGTTCTTTTTTTTTTTAAGTCTCTATTTAAATTCTGGTAGTTCTATTTTTAATTTTTTGAGGGACATCCATACTGTTCTTCATAGTGGCTGCACCAATTTACATTCCTACCAGCAATGCACAGGGTTGCCTTTTCTCAACATCCTCACCAAAACTTGTTTGTTACATCTTGTCTCTTTGATGACAGCCATTCTATTCTATTAGGTGTGAAGTAATGCCTCATTGTGATTTTGATTTGCAATTTCCTTATGTTTAGTAGTGTTGAGCAACCGTTTCATGTACCTGTTGGTCACTTATATGTCTTCTTTGGAAAAATGTCCATTCAGTTCCTGTGCCCATTTTTTAATCAGATTGTTTGGGAGTTTTTGCTATTGATTTTTATCCTTCATTTCATAAGTGTGATGTATCACATTGATTGATTTGCAGATGTTGAACCATCCTTGCATCCCTATAATAAATCACACTGGATCATGGTATATGATCCTTTTGATGTACTTTCTATATGCACATAAATCTGCCAAGCAAAAATGATATATTTCTTCTAAAAACAGAAGTGCCTTTTGTTTGCTTTGTAGGGTGGGAAATAGAGAATGACTGTTCTGGTTGTTATTGCTGTGTAAACAAACACCACAAAACTTATTGAGTCAAACAATCATTTTATTACATCTAAGGTCTCCGTGGATCAGGAATTTGAGCAGGACACAGCAAGTATGCTCCATGGATGTACTGTTCCATGATAGAGATGATAAATTGAGTATAGAAAAAAGTTAATTGTACAGTTTAGATGGTGGTTATATGAATGTTATCTGAAAAAATTCTTCAAATTTTTCTACAGGTTTGAAATTTTTCACAATAAGATATCAGGGAAAATCAGGAGACAACACTACACAATCACTAGAATAGCACTAATTTTTTTGTATTTTTCAAGTATATTTATTCAAAATTCTGTTATAGTTTTTATATACTAACTACCACATCACCTATTTAATTGGACAATTAGTTGGTAATCGAGAAAGCAGAAGGGAAGAGTTAGACAAAAAACCTCACTGCAGTTCTGGGACTGTCAAATCAAAAACATTCAAGACAAGTAATTATATTTAAAATTTTGCCACTAGAAAAGCGAAAACTCTACACCTAATGTGTAAACAGAGTGTGATCTCCATCTTGAATGTTGTTGGCCCTGTTAAAATCTTACACCTCTTTTTTCTCTCTAGGCAATTACTTTTAATTTTTTTCCTTTTCTTTGACCTCAGCAATATGTTCCCTGTTTACATTATTCATGGAATCATGAAGGGTCACTATTGTCTGCCCAATCCCAAAATAGTTTGGCACTTTTTCAAATTGGTTTGCTTGAATTGTACTGAAGTGGTAGCCCGCTGACGCAGGCATACACTCCAGCACTCATGTGCTCTAGTGAGGCCAAAAAAAAAAAAAAATAGATAAAAGGAATAAAAGTGTCTTACAGTTGCTAAGCAAAGAAGCAGCTGGTAAGGAATAATAAACTTGAGAATTTTTTAAGTCCTGTGGTAAAATTTATACATATTGAAATAGTTAATACCTTAACAGAGAATAGTACTAACTAATCCATTGAGATCACTCAACAGAACAGCAAAACATTGAAATTGCCCTTTTTAAGTGTCCAGCAATGGTTGGTCCTAACTGTGACGTGCTAGGTAGAACCCTTGCACTTAAGAAACATAAGCACCACAAGTAGGAAGAAAAGTTGGAGAGGACACCAGGGCATGAGCAGATTCGCACTGCAAGATAAAGCAAAAAGAAGATAAGTGCCAAGGACCAGATGGAATGAAATAATGTTCCCCTGGCTCTCTTGCCCAACCTGAGGAGCCAGGCCAGGGGAGTTTATGATCGTGGTACAGGAATGGGGGGCCATTGCTAATGCATAAGCGGTCCCATCAGTCAAAATCGCTGTTCAATATGCTTGATAACTCCCTATTTTGTGTTTAGTTTTGGATTCTTATTTGAAACGTGGCAGCTTTGGGAGCTGACTCATATTTTGTTCTGCTTGACTTTCACTTCCAAGAACATATTCAGGCTTTGTTTGCCCAGTCTTCTTGTTTGCGTGGTTGAATGCTATCCTTGGAAAGATGTACTTTTGAGCTAGTGTGAAGTCAATGACTTCCCTTCGGCATTCATGAGGAAGTTCTGAAGTTTCTGTTTCAAGGCTTTGACATGTCAGCATGTGTAAATCCACTCTGATGCCAAGATGCCTTATGCCATTTAGGTTCCTTTTGATCTTGGTATTCAAGATTTTCCGTGTGGCTATTAACCTGTTGCAATTAAAGGAAACAAAAGTATACGATTATGGTCTATAACATAGGTTATAGCAAATATAATTAGTACTGTACCACATCACTGCTTTTGGTTTATTAGAATTTTTAACTATTTTGGCACTTTAAAAAAAAAAAACAATCTGTTTTCTAAAACTGCATTCAACTCCTGATTTTCCATTCAACCCATGATGATGCTTCCTGACTGCTCAGCTGGAATCTGGATTTGCCTTCTTTCATTCAGCATACTTTTGAACCAGTGGCAAGTCTTGTTGTGGGGAATATTTGGGGTAGCAAATTCTAATTTGGCAGCACCCTGGGGACATTAATCAATCAGAAAATATAAATGAGCAAATCATTTCTCAGATGAAATGCTTCGATTGAGAACAATATTGAAATGAAAACACCAAAATGTTGACCGAACTAAAAACATGTTTATAGTTCATTGGATCCGCAGTACTATTGATTTTATTTTTATTGCCTTTATCAGGCTTGATCTTACAGTATTTATGATTTGAATAATTGGCAATCACTTCTTAGCTGTTGTAAGGCTGAGTTCACCTTTACTCCTTGCTCCCTGACTGATCCCGTAACCCTCCCCGTTGCCTTCCTCATTTCCGTTCCATCCCATCTCAGCTTGATCCACAATCCCATTGTCAGAAGCTTTCACTTCTGGGGTTGTGTTGTTGCTCCATAGTATGTTATTGGTTGAAAATTATAATTTAACTGTAGTTGATATCATCAACTTATAAACATACACAGTATTTCATATATTTAAGTAACTGAAATGTCCTCAGATAAAAAGCACACTTAACCATATTGGCCACTGGAAGTAAGAGAAGACCTCCCACAGAAAACTTTGAAAATATTATTTGTTTTTGTTGTCTGTTTTCAGTGTTTATTCTTTTGTCCAGAAAGCTAATTATTAAGATTTGAAAATTGAGGAAGGAAGCAGTATTTGATTTCTACTACACGGATTGGGGAGAATGGTAATCTTGAAAATGTTAACCGAGTATGGATTTTTTTAATTAGATCCATTAACTTTAATATATATATATATGATGTTTGTGATTATCATTGTTTATAGTCCCATAGTTCAGTAACTTATCATCTGTGACTTCTTGGTGATAATGCCTAGTAAAAGTGCCTATTTTAAAAGCTTCATGTTGAGGGACTTCTGGGTGGCTCAATCAGTTGACCGACCAACTCTTAATATTGACTCAGGTCATGATCTCAGGGTTGTGGGATGAAGCCCCGCATAGGACTCCAGGCTGAGCATGGAGCCTGCTTAAGATTCTCTGCCTCACTCCCCTGCTCGCTCGCTCTCTCTCTCTCAAATAAAAAATAATAATTGAATTAAATAGATAAGTAGATAGATAGATTGATCGATCCGATCAATAGAGAAAAGCTTTCTTGGAGGAAAGTAAGCCTTGCAGACAGCATAATTTGTAGGGACCCATGAAAATGAAAATATAGGGACCTTTGTTCAAAAAACTGGGAAAAGGTGCCATTAGAATACTAAAATATGGGGCACCTGGGTGGCTCAGTTGGCTAAGCATCTGACTTGATCTCAACTCAGTCACGATCTGAGCTGACAGCTCAGAGCCTGCTTGGGATTTTCTCTCTCCCTCTCACTCTCTGCCCTTCTCCTGCTTATGCACTCTCTTTCTCTCAAAATAAATAAACAAACTTTTTTAAAAAAATACTAAAATATGAAGCCTTTTCCTTTCTTCCATGGTCTTTGTCCCAACCTACAGTAGTGTTTCTATTTGGTGATTTAGGTCATGCTCCTTCAGGCACTTGGATACTCTTAGAGCACATTGCAACCTCCACACTGGATCATAGGTGACAAGAAGCCTGTCCCTGCCCAGTGCCCACAGAATGCTCTCTGATACTGCCCAGCCCAGGCAGGACAGCTGCCTCCGTGTCCCACTTCAAGATGTGGGGTGCATGTCTACTGTGACCCTTCCCACACCAACCCAGGCCCTGAACAGGGGCAGAGAGCAACAGGCACTAGAAAGGGAGGCAGGGAATGCGAGAGTGGTGGGAGCTAAAGCCGCAGGAGATGTCAGAGCAGGCAGTAGAAAGCCCATCCTGGGGGACCCCTGGGGGACTCAGTTGGTTAAGCTTCCGACTTCAGCTCAGGTCACGATCTCACGGTTCATGAATTCAAGCCCCATGTCAGGCTCTGTGCTGACAGCTCGGAGCCTGGAACCTTCTTCAGATTCTGTATCTTCCTCTGTTTCTGCCCCTCCCCTCCTCACACTCTGTCTCTCTCCCTCAAAATAAATAAACATTAAAAATAAATAAATAAAAATAAAGGACCAGCATTCTTTTTAAAAAGGAAAGAAAACCCATCCTGGGAGACCAGGAGGAGTGAACTCTACAAACAGAGGCCAAGCCCCTTCCTCTCCATACACGTTCCACTGTCCCATCAGATTCCATCTATAGAACACAAATGCACAGATACAATTATTAAGAATTTAAGCCCTATTTACTTGCTCTCAAAATAAATAAATAAATTTTAAAAAAGAATTTCAAAACAGCAGTCACGGCACATGAAATCTCAAGTGCTGGACCCTTCTATGTGATGCCCATGACACTGCCTGCAGGCTTAACCCAATCTACCCATAAATAGTAAGATAATGGCTAAGATCTGACATGCCAGGCACTGTTCTAAGCACTTTACATGTATTCACCAATCCTCAAAAGATTTTATGAAGTATGTACCATTGTTATGTAAATTTTACAGGTGAATGTGTGTACTGGTGTCCAAGGTCACTCTAGTAAAGGGCACACTGAAGATTCAAACCCAGGCGGTCTGGCTCCTAAAGATCCTTATTGGAGAACTAAAAGAGGAATGAATAAACAACACATTCACTGAAAAACAAGTCATAGTTATAATCACTGTGCAGTGTTGGAGCTTTTGTCTTTTTTTTAGTTTTTGTTAAGTTTATTTATTTTGAGAGAGAACGTGAGCAGGATAGTGACAGAGAGAGAGAGAGAGAGAGAGAGAGAGAATCTCAAGCAAGTTCCCCACTGGTAGTGCACAGCCCAACAAGGGGTTCAATCCCATGAACTTCAAGATCATGAGCTGAGCTGAAATCAAGAGTCAGATGCTTAACCGAGCCACCCAGGCGCCCCTGAGGTCTTCGTTTCAAAGCAGATTTCTAGAAGATAAAATACTGATTGACTGTAGATACCGTGGGTACTTACTGGTAATGGGTGATTGCCTTGATCTAGTCAGAGCATCAGAAGGAACTAGCAAATATATAGGCTTCTCTATGAAGTGATGACAAAGGACTGGAGAGATTAAATGAAGAGCAGAGGGAATTGTGGTTACTCCTAGAATTGCAACCTTCTGCAGATGTCTCTTCTAGCCTTCACTCTGCATTGCCCTGTCCATGGTTATACCGCTAATTAATGCTAGAGCTGGGCCTCAGAACTCTGTGTCCCAGACAAGGAAGTGGAATGGAAGTTATCAGGCACCTCTGTTGTATTCCTGGTACGTGCTTAGACCTCTCCACGAGAAAGCTGGACGAGGGAGAAATAGTGTAGGGCAAGGAGTAAGGGAGTATCAACCAATATCTGCTATAATGCTGACTTTATTTCCTTTTTATCTCCCTTATTAAAGGCAATTTCACATTTCTTCATGTGAAGTATTAGTGTTGACTATAACCACTTCATTGTAATCGTAATTGCTATTATAGTCACTATTTGAATTAAAATGCCATTATAAAATCTTGACTAATTATAATGGAGGAATTACTGGGTCAACTTGTCTAACCCATCCCTCCAAAACAGGGAAATTCAAAAATAATATGCAGTGTAATTCCTCTGCACCTGTGCTTTAAAATTTCCAACAAGAGTCTAATAATTCTCACTAACATTATTTGTGCAGTTTGCAAGTAACAAGGCGAGAGGCCATGATGGTTACTTCCTCCACTGTCTTTTTTACTCTAGAGTATAGTGTTCCATATGTATGGAATAAGAGTCAAGGCCAATCTGTTTACTTAACCAGTTTATTGATGAACCTCAACTCAAGAAGTATATACATTAAACGATTTTATTTGTTCTCATGGTGGCTTTCCACTGTCAAATCTTTTCCTTAAGTATATTTTTGTCATATTTAACAGTTTTGGGGTCCCACGTTTATTAAAATTCAATACTGGCTAAAATTTTAATCTTAAATGCAGTTTAAAATCTCATCTGCCCTTTACTCAATGCAGGCTTAAAATGGGATCTTCACAGTTTGGGGAGTTGAAGGGGCTGGAGAATAGAGTCTGGATATGAAGATTCTGGCTTTCTCTCCTCTTTGTAAGGTCCAGATCCTCCAACTTGTAGGGTCAGGGAGAATGGAGGGATAACAGAGTATGTGTTTCTTTACACAACCAGCACTCTTAGAGTTCCCTGTTGATTACAACTACTACTGGGGCAGGCATCTCTCAAAGGCTAGATATGTGAGTGGTTCGGAGGGCCCTGGTAGGTCATCCACACTACATTGTGTTCCAATGTCCACATGCGGCAATATGCCCCAGCCCCTCTCCTGCCCACAGGTGTGTGCCTCAGAAGCCTCTTACTGACAGATTCCCCTTGCCAAGCAGGTCATCACTTTGGGGAGAGCCCCAGCGAGCTGGCTAAGTGTACCTGCCGCATGTCCATGGTACTTTCCTGCGTCCTCACCACGCCAATCCATGGAAATGCACGCTTTTCCTCCACTGACCTTCTCTCTGCCCTGCTAGTCCTCTCTAGGTCTCTCCGCTTTGCTCAAGTAGGCACAAGGACAGAAGAGCACATTCTCTGCCTAAACAGATGTCCAGTGGGGAATTAAATTCATTTTACAGCCAGTCTTTGAGTTAGTCTTTTGGAGTTCCACCAGCATCTTTGAACTAGAGCCGCAGAGTTGAATCTTCTCTCACTGTAAGCACTGTATTTCCCACAAAGTCCAGTGGCCCCATAACTCTAAGCCTCTTTTCCTCAAACCTCTGATGTGGTGTTGGGGTGATGGGTGTGGTACATTTTGCTACCATTAGGCTTGGAAAGTGTCTGCTAAGGTTTCCACTCCTTTAGGCCTTACTTAGTCAATGAGAAGTCCATCCTGTCAAGTAATAGTAAAAGTACCACTCACTATGCTTTTACAGTTTTGCTGATTGAAGGAGTAATTTTTAATGTACACCAAAGTCCTGAAAAAGTCCTTGGCACACAGTATAAATTAATGTTCATTACTTTGCCCCTTCTAAGAGAAGGCTTAGCAAAGGAGGATCTCTCTCTCAAAAATAAATAAACATTAAAAAATTAAAAAAGAAAAGCAGGCTGGGAACATCAGGTCAGGGAGTTTTACTGAAGATAGGATTGAGGAATCTAAAACAGGGCACAGTGGAAAGGCTTTTCAGCAAAGAAAGTGGCCTATTGAAGATGGTAAATTTGGAGAAGTTGACTGTTAGGTAACATGCAGAATGGAGTGGAGAATAGGAGACTAGAGAGGTAGTATTGTAACAATTTAAAAAGGAAGAAATGGGGCACCTGGGTGGCTCAGTTGGTTAAGCATCCAACTTCAGCTCAGTTCATGATCTCATGGATGGTGGATTCGAGCCCCACCTCAGGCTCTGTGCTGACAGCTTGGAGCTTGGAAACTGCTTCGGATTCTATGTCTCCCTCTCTCTCTGCCCACTTCTCTCCCCTCCAGCTTACAGTCTGTCTGTCTGTCTGTCTGTCTCTCTCTCTCTCTCAAAAGTAAATAAACATTTAAGAAGAAAAAGGAAGAAATGAAGTACAGGTTGCAATGCAGGGGAGCACGTAGGAAAGGAAAATATAGGGGCACCTGGGTGTCTCAGTCAGTTAAGCATCCAGCTTCGGCTCAGGTCATCAGGTCATCAGGTCATCATCTCATGGTTCTTGAGTTCAAGTTCCCCTTTGGGCTCTGTGTTGACAGCTCAGAGTCTGGAGCCTGCTTCAGATTCTGTATCTCCCCCTCTGTTTGCCCCTTCCCTGCTCACACTTTGTCTGTCTCTCTCTCTCTCAAAAATAAATAAACATTAAAACAAAAAGAAAAGAAAAATATAAGAAATACTGGAATCATTTGTGATTTTTGATGACTAATCTTATAGGCTAGGATATGCCAGCATGTCCAAAATGCATGTTGCATAACACTGTTCCTATCAGATGTACTCAGTCAGCAAAGCATTCTCTGGCCAAATGAGCTGAGGAAACTCAGCATAATGCTTAGGAATTCAGAAAAAACATGTAACTTAGTCTGATGTACCATTTCCCAAAGTTATTTTATTATAGAACCCCCTTTTTATAAATCCTATCATACAGATTCAGTTCTCAAAAAAACCACTTTGAGAACCACTACACCATGTTATCATGTTCTGAATACATTAACATGTTTATTTGCATATTAATATTGTAATTTTATTTAGCAAACAAAAACAAAAGTGTAATTTATGATAAACTCAATTTCTGGGTAGAAAATACTTCTTGGACTCTCTAAACTTTTGCTATATCTTTAGAGACTTGACCTTGTCTCTTATTCAAAATGAAATATTCTTTTGTAGCATAAGACCAAGCACAAGTTGCTCCAATTTTATAACTGCTGGGACTGCCTTTTGTGGCCTTAAGACATGTATACCTCAGTATCTGTGTCCTCGGCTCAGGGCTTGGAAGAAAAAGAGCTTTATTTTTATTTACTTTTTTTTTTTTTTAGAGAAAGAGAGTGCACATGTGCATGGGGGAAGGGCAGAGAGAAAGGGGGGAAGAGAGAGAGAGAAAGAGAGAGAGGAGAGAGAATCCCAAGCAGGCTCCACACTGCCAGCTCGGAGCCCGATGTGGGGCTCAATCCCATGAACCAGGAGAGCATGACCTGAGCTGAAATCAAGAGTTGGACGCTTAACCAACTGAGCCACCCAAGTGCCCCAAGAGCTTTATTTTAAAGTGCTTTTCCCCTTTAAAGTGAGCACATGTAAAACAAGGGTTTTGTTCAGAGAGTAACAAGATGAAAGCATTCTCCTTCATTGTATATTATGTTACATATAAGTGATAACTAAAACCTTGAAAGTAAAGCATATATTAATTACATGCTATACACAGAAATTTGAGACTTAAAGATGGCAGTTTATTGGCTCAGGATAGCTAGCTTATGAATCTCAGGATTTGAGAATCAGGTCACTTGTTCTTTCCAATAAAGCACTCCACCTTAAAGAATAAAAGTAAAATGATCACTTTTGTTGAATGTCAAAAGGACTTTTTCTTCATGTATAAATTATTCCAGACTTCTAAAGAGGCCTAGTCACAAAAGCAACTGTGTTCACACTTATTCTTGGGCAGAGCTCCCTCCCTTGCACACAATTGTTAATGTCACTGAATGTAGTGAATGTGTCTACCTTGCCTTTATACTTTCACTGTATCTACTAAAGAATATCAAAGACTAGTAAATGCTGACTCTCAGGGCAGGAATTATGCCCAATAAAGGAGCTGAGACTCAAGTAGTGAATCACCACAGTCACTGGGCAGGTTGATGCCAGGCAGAGCACACATCTTAAATCTTTTAGCACAAACCTATGTAGCACTGAGCATGCAGATTAGTTTCTCAAGCACACATCTGTTGAATGGCCTCCAGTGTATATATGTCCAGTATATTTCTTCACTTAAACAGGCTTATCTGTCTCTAAAACAATAGTGCCCACTAATTTATTTATTTATTTAAGTAAGCTCTGCACCCAACGTAGGCTTGAGCTCACAACTCCGAGAGTCACACGCTCCGCCACCTGAGCCAGCCAGGCACCCAGTAGTGCCTGTTACTTCAAATCAAACATGATTATTGCTATGATATTATTCTTTAAAGCTAATAGACAAAAGCTTATCAAAGAAATAAACTTCAGGGCACCTGGGGGGCTCAGTCGGTTAAGCAGCCAACTTCAGGTCATGCTCTGGCAGTCTGTGATTTCAAGCTCCACCTTGGGTTCTGTGCTGACAGCTCAGAGCCTGGAGCCTGCTTCAGATTCTGTGTCTCCCTCTCCCTCTGCCCCTTCCCTGCTTGTTCTCTGTCTCTCTCTCTCTCAAAAATCATAAACATTAAAAAATATATTTTTAAAAGAAATAAACTTCACTTCCAACAGTGGGAAAATGGTGAAATAAGTTTTAAAAGCCATTTGTTTTATATCTTTAATAATATCCAAATACTAGGTTAATAAAGAGGAAAAATGATTTTGTTTTATCATTTTTTTCATATTACATTTTTTGATGACTTTTATAAAATCCATTTCAAATATTTGCCATGATGATATATATACTTACATGCTTGTTCATTCTGAGAAGTGGCTTTAATAATAAAGAAGAATATATAATCTATTAAAAGGAAGAATAGTTACCTCAGGGGGTGCAGGTAGGGAGTTAGGAGCCAGAGGGGCACTCTTAGTTTTTCCTTTACATATATTTTTGCTAAGTTTTATAGGGTATTTATTTATTAGAAGCATATATTACTGTGATCATTTTTTTCAAAGTTCAAAAATTGATTTTAAAGAATTTAGGCATATAATTAACTTAGTGGGCATTTACACTTTTGTCAAAAAATTAAGTATTTCGAACATACGAAAGTCTACAGAAGCTTCTGCGTATCCATCACCTAATTATGGCAAACATGAACATTTTAGGGGAGGACATTTTATAAAAGTAAATACCCCAAACTTGCCCTGTTGACCAAGAGTAAATGTGACTTCCTCGGGGTTTCCTGTCTGAATCAGTATCTGTAGAGAACGTGGCAGATGCTGCGGGAGCCCCGAGCCTCGCCCCGCCCCGCCCTGCTGCGGAAACGGTCATAACCTTTGGTTGCTGGGCAATGGGCAACATGGCAAGCCTAGCTCCCATCACTTCTACATTTATTTATCTAGATTAATGATGTAGACCATCATAAACAAACAAGATCCTTGGCATATAAATAGGGTGGCTTAGTGCATTTCAGGAAATTTTAAAATTTTCCTTAGTGTTCATGTGTACTTTTGGTGCTTTTAACCTCGAAAAGAGATATAGGTTGTTTGGAAACCAAAATTAAAGTTGGACTGAAAGAGAACAATATAATGTCCTTACCGCGTGATAACTAATACCCTGAATAGTAGGGAGGCACACTGGGTTTTCTATTTGAATTGTTTCCTAACAAATGGAGAGAAGTTATAGAATTATTCATTTATATTAAAGCTCAGAATACTCTTATCAGATAGAGGAAAAAAGGCTCAAGTGATTCTTGGCTCACATTCTCTACCAGAATTCAAAGGAAACTCAAATCCAAAAGAAACTTCTTTAAACAGTAAAACAAAAGGTTATAATTACAGCTAATTTTAGAACGTGCTTATTTATTTGTAAAGCCTAAGAAAGTGAGAAATGCAACAGATTTTGAATTTTGTAGAAGACATGAGGTCTCCTCTCAGTTGTGACAATTGTACCACACGACGTTAACAGTACGAAACCTCCTGTCTCTACACAGATTGTTTCCGCAATTAGTATCTAGGTACTAAGTTAGCAATAAAAACATACATGGGTCCATTTTCTTCACCTCTTGGGTTTCACAGAGAACCTCAAATACATATGAAATATACAATATGCAAATATAAAATAAAATAATGGATCATTATTTTAGCAGTGAAGAGTAAAATGTCACCCATGTAAAAAATGGCTAATAAAAATAATAATATCAATACTGGCATACAAGAATTTAGACTTCAGATGCCCAAAAAAATCCCCACTTTTTGTTATACTCTACTCCTCTTTTACTGGTTATCATGGTAATTTATATTAGTGAGAAAGCTTTGGGGCTTTCTGTCTGCGTAACTGCTTCACTTACATAATGAATTGACCCATTTGTTAATAAAATTCAAACACTGGCTACCATTCTTATACACCCAGTCAGTTCTATCAAAAAACCAGTGGGCATAATCAGAATTATCAAATTGGTGATTAGTGTGAGTGTGTGACACAGCCTGAATGAGGGGTCTTATCAAAAATGCTTATGTTTTCTTCTACCCTGTCTACATATAATTCAGCCACACTGACCGCAGCACTGTTTGGCTGAGATTTGTCCATCTTCAGATAGGTTAGTGATATCAGCAAGATGACAGAATAGGAAGCCCCAGACCCTCCTTTCTCCCACAGAGACCCCAACTCATCAATAATACAAGGACTAATTTCTTGATGAGAAATCTAGAAACCCATTAAGAGACTCCCACACTGCAAGTGAGCTCAAAACCCATTGCACTGAAGCCAGTAGGAAAACCCACAGCCCCCTCACCATAGTCCCTCTGCCTGGTACTGCGCTAGGCATTCTGGAGGATACCGCTACCTCCTGGCCTCTCCTTGGAGAGAAAAAGAGAAACCTGGACCCTATATTCTATATATATTCCTATATTCTGACTCTTTGGGCAGGGAGTTGGGGTGGAGAGGGCATCCTGAGGAGCTAGCTTCTGTCTTGCCTGCCTCAGAGCACTGGTGGGACCCAGCATACCCTAGATGCCTGAGGGCCACAGAGAACAAAAAGGAGATGGCAAGGGCACCCAGGTGGCTCAGTTGGTTAAGCAGCTGACTCTTAGTTTCAGCTCAGGTGATGATCTTATAGTTCGTGAGATCAAGCCCCGCATGGGACTCTGCGCTGACAACTCCAACCTGCTAGGGAGTCTCTCTCTTTCACTCTCTCTGCCCCTTCCCCACCTCTCTCTCTCAAAATAAATAAATAAACATCTTAAATAAATAAAAGGTAGCACATGCTGCTGCTCCAGAGTTCAGTGATAAAACAGAGACCTATACAGCTCCATGGCCCCTCCCTCAGGGGAGAAGGGAGTAGAGGGCACATCCAATGTTCTGGCTTTTCAAGGAGCTGCTCAAGGAACTGGTGTTTTGTCTCATCTCAATGACAATGGTTTGGCCAGTAATTTCTTGGATATACACCAAAAGCTCAGGCAACAAAAGCAAACGTAGACAAGTGGGACTACACCAAACTAAAATGCTTTTGCACAATAAGGAAACAATCACCAGAATGAAAAGGCAACCTACTGAATGGGAGAAAATATATATGTTTTTATCATGTATCTGATATGGGGTTAAGATCCAAACTATATAAATAATTCCTATAACTCAACAGCAATAAAAATAATAAGAACCCAATTTAAAGATGGGAGGAGTAACTAAATAGACATTTCTCTGAAGAAGACATACAAATGACCAATAGATGTATGAAAAGCTGCTCAACATCACTAATCACCAGAGAAATGCAAATCACAACTGCAATGAAATATCACCTCACACCTGTTAGGATGGCAATTATAATAATTATAAAAAGAAGAAGTCATATTTTTTAAAACCTACCAACAAAGAGAAGCCCAGAATCAGATGGTTTCAGTGGTGAATTCTCCCAAAACATAAGTGAGTATGTGGAGAAATTAAGGCCCTTGTGCACTGGTGGTGGGAATGAAAACCATGCAGCCTCTATGGAAAAGTCTGGACATTCCAAAAACACTGTAAGAAAGACTTATCATTTGATATAGCAATCCTACTTCTAGATATTTATCCAAAAGAATTGAAATCAGTTTCTTGAAGAGATATTTGTACTCTATGTCCATTGCAGCATTACTCATAAGAGCCAAGGAGTGGAAACAACCTGAATGTCTGTCTGTGGATGAGTGAAGGGATTAGAAAACTTGTATATACATACGATGGAATATTATTTGGTCATAAAAAAAGAGGGAAATCCTGTCATATGCTACCACATGGATGAATCTGGAGGACATTATGCTAGATAAAAATTAAGCCAGTCACAGAAAGACAGATTCTGCACAATTTCACTTATATACGGTATCTGCAGTAGTCAAATTCATTGAAGTAGTAGAGTGGTGGTTGGCACAGGCTAGCAGGTGGGGAAACGGGGAGCTGTTGTTCCATGAGCATAAAGCTTTAGTTATGCAAGTTGAAAAAGTTCTAGAAATCTGCTACTCAATACATATGCCTATGGTTAACAGTACTGTACTATGCACTTAAACATTTGTCAAGAAGGTAGATCTCGTGTTATATGTTTTATCACCACAATAAAAAAAAAGAAAAGTCTGATTATTTTGTTTTTATACATAAACATTCCTAATGACAAACAGGGAATGCTAGGATTAATTAGGATCACACTGAATAAGGCATGACCAATGGAAATATACTGAGACAATTAAAATTCTGTAAGCCTGACGATTTCTGAAAAAATACCATATGACTGTACAACATTGAAATGCAGCTTTCACTGTCTGCTTATGTTTATTTTCAAAAAATCTGAAATTGACATTTATTATGGATATCAGAGGAATTTTATTTCACTGTTGTATTTTAGCACGTGCTAACTTTTTAAATAAAGTTTATTAATTTATTTTGAAAGAGAGAGAGAGCACACATGGGAGCAGGGGAGGGACAGACAGACTGGGGAGAGAGAATCCCAAACAGGCTCCGAAGTGTCAGCACAGAGCCCAACCACAGGCTCAAACTCCAACTGCGAGATCCTGACCTGAGCCAAAATGAAGAGTCAGATGCCTAC
The DNA here is from genome assembly GCF_006229205.1 of Suricata suricatta. Taxonomy (NCBI): domain Eukaryota; kingdom Metazoa; phylum Chordata; class Mammalia; order Carnivora; family Herpestidae; genus Suricata; species Suricata suricatta. Next base: position 28,585,539 of record NC_043710.1, on the reverse strand, counting down.
CCAACTGAGCCACCCAAGCACCCAGTATTTGCTAACTTTTTTATCTGTGATTTGTTCTATCTTTGGGCTCTTTTCTCATGGTAGACCCATAGAAATTATTTTTTTGACAAGTACAATATGTTCACAATACTTTCTTCAGTCTTTCGGTATCCAGTGTTGTTAACAGTGACAAACTACTTTGTTTTAAGTGAAATATAGTCATTTTTATTTTAGTAATAATGATTTATTTTACAAAGTCTCTTGTAGAAGTTCGTGACGTGTTACTATTATTGTAAAACTGTGTAACCTTTTGAGTTTAAAAAAAAAGTTGAAAACACCAATACATAGTGATACTCAAATATTACATTTGTTGATCTATAAATATATTAGGTTATATTCATTGCTTGCTAAACTTTCCACTCTCTCTATACAAAACAAGCACATACTTGCCAGACCAAAAGCAAATCCATAATTTGCATGATTAGTGTAAACATTTCTATTTATTTTGAGCATACAGCTTATATTTATCATGGAGTTCCCATTTCCTTAATCATTACTACCATTCATTACCCAGATTCTGAAAATTAAAATGAGGAAAATTTTCTTTCCAAATTCTTAGACATGCTTTGCCCTCAGGCTTTAAAAATAGCAAACACAGTTGCCAAGAAAAGATTTAAGAAAGCCAGTTTTAGACCCAGGAGCTATAAAGTTGAAGGAATTATGTAGACATCATTCCAAAATTAGTGCAGAATTATCTGATTTGGCTATCTTGCCTCAAGTTCACCAGGTAATTTCCAGAGCTGTAATTCATTTTCACTTATGAGAACTCAGTCAGTTGGTGGGAAAAAGGTCTTTTCCCCTCTCAAGTGTTTCTAGTAATGCTTCCATGTGCCATTAAGCTATTGGCACATTTTACTCCCAGAGGATAGATTTTGTTTGGCATCCTGAGGAATTTTGATATATTTAAGAAGGTGAGAAGTACACATTGGCATCATTTATACAACATAAGTCTAAACCCAAATTGGCTTTCACATGCCAAAGATATGAAATGTGCCAACTGTTTAATAGTACACAATAACTGTTCAACTACATAAGTTGATTTCAGCAAAACAGTTTGGTGTGTGTTTTATCCTGAATCATTTAGATACAATTATGCCTTATGGTGCCTTAATAATAGAGGCAAGTTGTCCATGACTTTCGCATAAGCAGATATGAACAGCATTGAAATGCTAGTCATACTGGAGGTGAATGAAATGTAAGAATATTGCTTTAGTTCAAAATGCCTCTTCTGCAGCATCAGTAACTTCGTGCTGCCAACAAATGTTCAACAGGACAATCAAGCTTGAGGTTGATGATTGTAGACAGTGAACTTCTCATCCCCTTTTAATAAAATAAATTTGGGGGGTGCCTGGCTGGCTGTCAGAGTGCATATGACTCCTGATCTCGGAGCCATGAGTTTGAGCCTTGCATAGGGTACAGAGATTACTAAAACTAAATAAATAAACTTGGAAAAAAATAGATAAAAACAAAAAAACCTTTAGCATTTTAAATAAATAACTGGACTTTTCATGAATTGGAGAAACACTTTATAGATTTTCTTTTTTTTTTAGACTTTTAAATATATGTATACTATTCATTTTAACTGGACCAACACTCACTGAACACAAATGTATGCTCATATGTAAATGGAATGCTGTGCCAGCCATGCTTGGAAAGATAAACAGAGAGAGAGAAAGACAGATATGATACAACCTTCTCCTCTAAGGAGATTTCAGGCCAATGGAGAAGACACGTGGAGAGAGAACACAAGTACTCACTTGAACACAGAGTAGACAGTGCTTGTGTTTTAATATAGTTAAAAATCTAAAGCTGGTATGCATAGGAGAGTAAGACTATGTACCGAACGGTAGAGGCTGTGTTGAAAGGATGATCTGAGCGCCTCATGTAAGTAGACTTTAAAGAATGATCCCCATCAGGGGAAACTGAGGAATTGAAACACACATCAGAGGCGGACAGTGTGGAGAGGAGAAGGTGGATCAGAAGAGGTTGAAGTTACATAAGTTAAGGTTCTTTCTCCGTGTTACCAAAAGGGCAAAGGACTAGATGGGATTTTGTGTAATGTGTAGGATATACTAGAAATGATCGTAATGTATTAGTTGCATGCCCACATAAAATTCGTGTTAAGTAACCTGGGGTCACTCCAAAGAGCTAGCCCGTCGTCCTCCAGACTGCCAAAACTGAGGTGCATTGAGAAATAATGTCACCACCAGTCTGAAGAGACAGGCCATCGGTAGTAAGTCACCATGGATAGAGAAAAGCTGCAGTAGTTTTAAATATGAACCCCAAATAAAAAGTTACAAAAATGGATGCTCTAAATGTGGCTGCTTCTCTGAAAGCAGCTCTTTGAAGCACGCCCCAGAGTGAGAGGCAGCAGAGGCTGACTTATTTAACAGTGATAACTGATGTTTGCAAGCAGCCTGGGAGCCAGATAGTGAAAAGATGAGTTAGTATCAAGTTATGAAAGCCTTTTTTATATTTAATGCATAACAACTTTTCTGCAAGATGAAGTGAATTAAAGCATAAAAATATTACTGAAAAATTATACTTGGACGATATTCAAAACAGAGCTTCTCTTAAAATATGCAAAACAGAATACAATTGTAGATTACAATTCCTTTTAGAGATAAGAAGCTGAGGATAATTTTAGAACATCTTCTACTTGTTTTTTTTTTTTCTCGAATGAGCAGATTCTTTAGTTGTGTTTCCTCACAGTAGTAGTTAATATTACTATCTCTTCCTCTTTATAAAGTCCTTTACAGCAAAGTGAACCAAGATCTTAGAGCACAGATTTCTGGTTGACATTGACTTTAATGAATACTAAACCATGAATATTATTGGTGTCTTTTTCCCCCCACAGATCAGACTATCTCTGTTACCCTTAAGTAAACTTACAGACATTGTAAGACAGAAAAGGCTAGTAGATTAAAAAAAAAAAACAAAAACAAAAACACTGGGCACCTGGGTGGCTCAGTCAGTTAAGTGTCTGACTTCAGCCCAGGTCATGATTTTGTGGTCCAGTCCGTGGGTTCAAACCCCGTGGTGGGCTTTGTGCTGACAGCTCAGAACCTGGAGCCTGCTTTAGATTCTGTGTCTCCCTCTCTCTCTGCCCCTCCCTACTCATGCTCGGTTTCTCTCTCTCTCTCTCTCTCAAAAATGAATAAATATTTTTTTTTAAATTTAAAGAAATACTCATATATAATGAAATGTAACCTTGTACAGAGTATTCTATGATTGTAGCTCAACAAGGAGAATCAATTAGGTCTAGAATAAAGAAATGCTAGGACTTGGCCAAACTCTGATATGTGGAAATATTATGAAAACATTGAAAGAGAAAGGTCTTTCTGACAGAGAAAAGCCAGTGGCACTCTCTGAAACAGTCTAGAAACTGGTTTGACTGAAGAAAATTTGTGCTGGGGAAAATAGTAAGATGGAAATGATTGTGGAATTCCTTAAAAACCATAGAGCATATGGAGAACCATTGTAGGTCCTTGGCAATGTGCTAAAAGCAACATTTAATAAATATCAGGATGAAAGAAATATACAGAATATATTTTTGGAGACAGAGAAATGAGTCAGAAATATTTTAAGTATGAAGTTATAAAAGTGTCAAAAACTGTAGTAAAAGAGAAGGAGGAAAGAAAGACACATAAAAGGTCACTTCCAATAAATAATCAACAAAGCTTAGACACAGATTGGTTATAGAGTGAAGGAAAAAGTGATAAAAATACAGTTGTCGTAGATGGCCCTGTACACTGAATAGTCATGTTGGCTTTCTAAGAAAGGCTTCCCCCAGCAACCTGGACCTGAATCTTTATAATTACCTCCTCTGTCAGTGATGTCTAATTCCAACAAATGCTCTTTAAAACATCTGTTATTTCATTTCTAAGTGTAATAATCTATCATGAAAATTTGGAGACTTTTACATGTACTTAAACTCAGTCTCTGTGGAGTAAAAAAAGAAAAGGAATTGTAGATGAGAAAAGAAGGAAGGAAAAATACTCAAAATATAAATACATAAATTTAACTGTATAGTCATTCTTGTAATTAGAAGATAAAACTAAAAAGATTTATTGAGTATTGTTAGAGCCATTTAGGCCCCTCTGTTCCCTGCCAGCTTCTTCGAACGTTTATTACTTCCTAATACTGATGAAGTACTTCTAGAAGCGGATCCTGTGGTTGGTAGTTCTTCCTGCTGCGCTGCCCACGTGGTCGCACCCCCAGAAGGGCATACGGCTGGGTGGTGGAGCTCAGCCTCAGTCACGGGGAGACTCCCAGCGGTTACACGTAAGGCGTTTCCTGGGCTCTAGGAAAGTGTGAGGTCTTTCGGCGCTAAACCCTCCAGGAAAGCCACTGCTCTCTTAGAACGTGGCTAACTCGTCATCACTCAGAAGCATGTTTCTTCCCTGACATAGTGGCCCTTCCCTCAGGCTACCTGGGAGGCCGGCAGTGGTTTTTCAGAGTCCTTGACTGACTTGCCTAAAGGTACAACCTGACCCAGATGGATGTGACATGTCGCCCTTGTCCTGTCGTTCAGTTCACTTTTACAGAGATTTTTGTCCATAAAAAGTATGGGGGGGTGGGGCGTTGTTCATTTTTATTTTTACATTTTTTGCTTTCTACCTAATACCTGTGAGTCCTCAGTGAGAAATGTATACTTTCTGATTTCTCCTTCCTGCCAGAGTCTCTTCCTGATAGCATGTTTCTTACAGGTCTCACTGAAATGTCTTTTGTGGGGAAATCCAGGCTTTTGTCTTTATTCCCTGTGATTTCTTTGATTGTTCAGGTCTGTGGCCACATACACTTCCCTGTATTCATGATTCACCTTTCCTTTGTCTAGCCTTTAGGCAGATACACATTTAACTGAAATATGCAGAAAGAATATACCTTTTCTAAAGACCTCCACAGAAAAGAATTTTTCTTCCTCCAGTATTTAATTACCAGTATCTCTACATCTAAGCTATATAAAATTTTAAAGGCTGAAAAAATCTAGGAAATCACCAAGTCCTAATAACCCTTTATTTCATGTCTGAGAGGATTAAGCCTCATAGAGTTGTGTACTACTCACATCCTAAACCCTTCTCAACTCGGGGTAATATGTGCATCTTAAATGATGACTTTCTAACAAGTCCACTAGTGGAAATTGGCTTTGGCACCTTTTTGTAAAGCTGGCTCGAACTATAGCCAAGAACAAAGCCCAAAGCTCTTTTAAGGGCTTAATTTATTTCAAGCATTAATTAAGTTCTTGCTTTATGCCCAGCACTCTTCCAACTTAAAAATTAATTTCAAACACTACATACAATCTTTTTTCCAACCCCCATCAATCATGTGCCCCCTCCCAGGTCTACATTTTGGAAAATCTAGAAGGAAGAGGAACCAAAATCCTAGTGTTAGGGAATAGAGGCACAGGAAACAGGGCTATTAATAAAAACTGTCATAATCCCTGTCAGGCTGAACTGTGAGGAAGAGGAGGACTGTGTACCCAGAGTTTGACATTGAATAAACACTCAACAAATCTTTTTTGAATGAACAAAATGAAATGAATCAATGAACCACAGACCCAAAGCTCTGTCTCCAGCACAACCCAGCAACCTCTTGGATATCTCCATCTGATGCCATAAAGAAACTGGCAATCAAGCAGGTCAAAAACGGAATTGCCTTTCCACCCGTCTCCTACCCTTCTAATGCCCCGCATCCCTGGGCCTGGCATGGACCCTGCCACCTAAACTGCTGAGCTCACAGACATCCCCTCCGGTTCACATCCTGCCTCCAGGCCTTTAACAAGGCCCATCAACTCCATCCCAGGCCTAAGGGAAAGTCTTTCCACAAAGGAAGATACAGCATATAGTTTATCACAATTTCAAGTAATCCCTCTTGTAAAAGCTATGAACAAAGAAAAGGAAAACTATTCACCTTGTATTATCAAAACTAGACAGAGATGATACAGGAAAAGAAAACTATAGATCACTTTCACTTATGACCATAGGTACAAAAATCCTAAATAATACACAGTCAGATGGAATTTGGCAGTTCTCTCTCTCTCTCTATCTCTCCCCCCCTTACCCTCTCTCTCTCTCTCTGACCCTCCTCCTTGTCACTCTCCCTCCCACACCCCATTACTAAGTAGTATGATTTCTCTTATAAAACCAAGAATGGTTCAATACCACAGTGCAGAAAAGTACTTGATAAAATTCATCACTCATTTTTGGTAATTAAAAAAATTTTTTTAGGAAACAGCGTAGATGAGAAGTTCCTGTCCTGATAAAGGGTGACCAGCAGAAACAAAGAGGACATTTTTCTTTCATTTGTTTATTTATGTGTTTATTTATTTATTTATTGAGAGAGAGAGAGAGAGAGAGAGAAAGAGAGAATCCCAAGCAGGCTTTGTCAGTGTAAAGCCAAATGCGGGGCTCGAGACCACGAACCCACGTGAGACGGCCCACAACCTGAGCTGAAACCAACTGAGTCACTCAGGTGCCCCTATTTTTCTTAACATTAGACATTTGGAGGTGTCCCTATTAAAATCAGGAGTAAAACTACCTACTCTCCCCAAGTCCATGTAGCATTATTCCTGGGGATGCTAATTATTTTAATAACATCCCCCCAAAAAAAATGGAAAAGAGAGAAGTATTATTAGAACTAGAAATGACAAGGCCAAACTGTCCTTACTGTCAGAAAATGTGACTGCTTGCAAGCAAGAGGATCCACAAACTATTAGAGAATCCAACAGTGTTGCCAGACACAAGATCTCAGTCCTGGGACTTAACATCCACAGAGCCTTGATCATTACTTAGCTGTCTATGCTGCAGTGGACTCATCTGTAAAAGCGTTGTTGAAAAGATGAAATGACTTAATCTGTGTAAAGTCCCAGGTACTTTATAAGCATTATGTATTAATTAGCTATTATCACTATTAAATTATTATACTATATTCAGTAGTCTTCTTGTATACCTAATTAGAAAATATAACAATATTATTATAGATAGTGACTATTCATGAGCTCATGTTAGTATGCTTATTTAAAAAAGCAATAGCTTTCCAAATCATTCAGTGTAAAAATCCTCATAGTAGCCTACCTATGTGATCTTGCCCTCTGCTCTGTGTCGGTCTTCTTTCCTGCCCTCCTCCTTGCTCTCTTCGCTTCAGGTACGCTGGTCTCCTAACTGCTCCTGGACCACACCAAGCATCTGCCACCTCAGGGCCTTACCATTGCTGTTCCTTCTCTCTGGGACACTGTTTGTCCAGATATCCAGATGGCTTGCTCCCCTATTTCCTATTTCAGATATCACCCCAGAGTAGCTGTTGCTACTATCTATCAATTGATTGATTGATTGATTGATTGATTGATTTTAAGTAAGTTCTATGCCCAACATGGAGCTGGAACTCATGACCCTAAGATCAAGAGTCCCATGCTCTACTGACTGAGCCAGCCAGCCCTCTGCCACTATTTATTAAGTGCCAAACGTAAAAAAGTGCTTCACATGAATTATTTGTCTGAGAGGGGAAAGGATTTGTCTGATTTGTTCTTTGCTACATCCTTAGTGCTAGAAGTGGTGCCTGACACACCATAGAACTCAGTATTTGTTGGATGAAAAATAAGAAAGCTAAGAGCTTATTTGTGCTAGGCACTGAACTAAATGCTTTCACCCTCTAATCCTCATTTCAAAGCCCATTAAGTAGGTGCCATTACTATCTTCAGTTTACTGATGAGAAAACTGAGTTAGCTGAAAGACTAAGTAACTTGAACCCTGGGATCCCACAGCTGGTAAGTTGCAGTGTGCTCCTGCTCCTATAACAACAGAAACCATAAGGCACCTGAGATTAACACTAATAAAAAATGCATATGGCCTTTATGGAGAAAGTTTCAAACTTTATTGAAGGCCTTTTAAGACCTTTTAGATATGATGTTCATAGGTGAAAAGATTCAATATCATAATGTGAAATGTAATGCAGTTATAACCAAATGCCTGATTGAGGTTTCATTAGTATTTGACAAGCTGACTCTTACTTCAAATGAAAATGCAAAGAGTCTAGAAAAACTAAGTTTTAAAATTTTTTAATTTTTTTTTATTAATTTATTTTTGAGAGACAGAGAGAGAGGGAGATACAGAATCTGAAGCAGGCTTCAGGCTCTGAGCTAGCTGTCAGCACAGAGCTGGACTCATGAACCATGAGATCAAAACCTGAGCCAAAGCCAGACACTTAACCAACTAAGCCACCCAGGTGCCCCTAGAATAACTAAGTTTTTTAATTAAAAAAAAAAGAGTATGTATGGTGACTTATACTACCAAATAGGAAATCTTGTTTGTCATAAGGGCATAAAAAGTTAAAGCATTAGGGTGTCACAGGGACAGACAAACAAGCCATTAAAGAACAATGAAAAGCCTAGGAAAACAGGCCCTCTCTTATTTAGAAGAATGAAAAATGTCAGATATGGCATTACAGATAAATAGGGTAAAGAAGGACTAAGTATTCAACCATTGGTGGCTGAGATAACTTCATGAAAAATATTGTCTATACAGAAAAAGTAATTCCCACTTACTCTAAAAGATTTTATGTGAAAAGACAAACCTTAAAACTTGTGTAGGATAGGAAAAATAGGACAATAGCATTTGGCCATATTACACTTTAAGACCCTGGTTGATAAAAGACACCACAAACTAAGAAATAAGAATCTGCAGTGCCCATTGCCAACAAGGAGTTAACCTGCCGAATGAGTAGGTCATAAAAGAACAAGTCAAAGGGAAAACAGAGGAGAGAAAACATGGAAAAATGTTCAACATCACTGGTAGCCAGGAAGGAAAAAAACTAAAATACAACTATCAGGCGACACTCATCGAATTGGCAAATGTCTTGGAGTCTAGCCATACAGTGCTGATGGGTTTATACGTTGGTACAACTCTGAGAACAAGTTTGCAATACCTTGTCATACTAATACCATACACATTTTTTAACCAGAAATTGCTTTTTTGGATACGTACTGTAGAAAAACTTCAGCCTGTGCACAAGGAGGAGGAAAGAATGCTGAATATAGCATTTCTTGTAGGACAGAAAAAGTGAAAACAACATAAATGTCTATTAACATGAGAATGAATAAATTATTTTTGTGTATTCACACAATGGAACACAGAACAGTTTTAAATAAATGAGGGCACCTGGGTGGCTCAGTCCATTGGGCATCTAACTCTTAATTTCATCTCACTTGTGAGATCAAGCCCCACATCAAGCTCTGTGCTTACATGGTGCCTGCTTGGGATGCTCTCTCTCCCTCTGCCCCTCCTCCACTCATATACATGCATGTGCACTCTTTCAAATAATTTTTTTTATTTTACAAGAATAAATAAATGAGCTAGAGCTACATGTATCAAAATGTTAATCTCCACATCATAAATTTCTATGAAATAAAACCAGTTGCAAAATGATTCATGCAGTATACCATTTGTATAAAACTTTAAATATACATATGTATATGTATATATATAAAACAATTTGTAATATATATGCAGGATTTACAACTGTCCATGAAAGAAATAAATGTCAAATTTGTTTTCATGCTTGCCTCTGAAGAGGTATGAATTGCTGAGGGATATGCAAGGTTCTTCGTAATTGTTTTATTCTGAAGCAAAAGTGACCAAGTGTTAGAATGTGACAAAGTTTAGTGTTAATTACATAAGTGTTTTATTTAATAATATTTTCTGGGTTTTCTATATGCCTGAAATATTTCTTTTTATCTCAAAAATTATATATTTATGTAACAATTTCATGTAGAGAATACTATTAATTCACATGGTAACTATTAACAATTCAAATTATTTCCATACATTTTTAGAAAAATATAAACACATGAAATTTTCTTTCCATCTCCACTGTTCATGTCTGCCCTTTAGGGTTTTTTTTTTCTTTTTTAAAAACATTTTATTGAGTATATTTGACACACCATGTTACAATAGTTTTAGGCATACAACACAGTAATTCAAAATGTCTATGCATTATGCTGTGCTCACCACCCATGAGGTGAGCCCTTTGTCAGGATATGAGCTGTTACGACATCATTGACTGTGTTCTCTATGCCGTGTCCTTCACTCCCATGACTTATTTACTCATTAACCAGAAGCCTGTTATGTCCCTCTCCCCTTCACCCACTTTGTCCATCTCTCCATTCCCCTTTCCTCTGGCAACTATCAGTTCGTGGTATTTACAGATCTGATTCTGCTTTTTGTTTATTCATTTTTTGTTAGTTTCCACATATGAGGGAAATCATATGGTATTTGTGTTTCTCAGTCTGACTTACTTCACTTAACATAATACCTTTTACCGTTATACCTTACCATCCATGTTGTCACAGATGACACAATCTCACCTTTTTTGTGGCTGCATAATATTCGTGTGTGTGTGTGTGTGTGTGTGTGTGTGTGTGTGTGTGTGTACACCACATCTTCCTTATCCATTCATCTATCAATGGACACTTAGGTTGCTTCCATATTTTGGTTATTGTAAATAATACTGCAATAAACATAGGGGTACATATGTGTTTTTAAATTATTATTTTTGTTTTGGGGGGCTAAACCCACCAGTGGAATTATTGGATCATATGGTAGTTCTGTTTTTAGGTTTTTGAGGAACTTCCATGCCGTTTTCCACAGTAGCTATATCAGTTTATATTCCCACCAACAGTACACAAGGGTTCTTTTTTCTCCACACTTGCTATTTCTTATCTTTTTTATTTTAGCAATTCCAACAGATATAAGGTGATATCTCATTGTGGTTTTGATTTGTATTAGCTTGAGTTATTTCTATATAAATACACACGTACACCAAATCCTGCCACTTCTCACCACTTCTGCAGCTACAACCCTGACCCTAAGCCCCGTTACTTGTTGGCACCATTAGTCTCTCACAAGAGCTGCTGCAGTAGCTTCCTGAATTGCCTGCCCACATTTTGTTTGCCGTACATCATTCAGAGTAATCTTTTATCACAGAGTAAATCAGATTATACTACTCTATTGCTCAAAACAATCCAAGCAACAAAATATATGATAGTATTGATTTGTAACCCATAGAAGAAAATAAATATACATGAATCCATGCTGATATGAATAATCTAATAAATGAAAAAGGAAAAAAAGGAAATATAGAATCACCATTAGGTTAAACACTACAATAATAAATGTTGCCGAGAAGACCCCTTAATGTTTGTGAAAAATCAATAGCCAAAAATTTGAGGAAAAACAGGATTTGCACAGTTCAAATGTGTCAAATCCCTTGACCAAGATACTCATCACTGCAAAAGAAAAGGTAATAACTTTACTTTGGAGAAAACAGACTGACCTCAATTGAATGGCCTAAGTAACACCACCAGAAAAAGGACATAATCAGCATGACAATCCTCTTGGTAACAACCTTGCCTTATGAAGCATACAGCACAACATCGTTTCAGGAGTAGTCTTACCCAAAACACATAGGAGAAGGGGTGCCTGGTTGGCTCTGTCCATTTGACTCTTAATCTCAGGGTAGTGAGTTTGAGCCCCACATTGGGTGTAGAGATTACTTAAAAATAAGATCTTTTAAAAAATGCGTAAGAGAAAACTTCAGACAAATGGAGGGCATTCTGCGAAATAACTGATCAGTATTCTTCAGAACTATAAAAGCCATATATAAAATGCAATGAAAAAATGAGGCTTTGTTGCAAACTAGAGGCGATTAAGGAGAAATAACAACTAAATGCAAGTAAGATCCTGGATTGAAAAAGAACATTACCTAAGATTACCTATCTGTTACCTAAGATAATATCTGTCATTGAATAGGAGTTTAAAAATTATCTGTTGAATTGGTATGTCCGTCCATCATCCACCTCTCCATCCATCCTTAATACCTCCCTTTTCTTCATGCTCCACATCCAACTCCTCAAATCATCATTTAACACCTACTTCCTCATGGAGAGAGTAGGTAGAAAATGATATCAGCAACACCATAGCAATTTCTTAGTACAACACATATGAATTTCCCTGTACACCCAGGATGAGTTTTTATTTTTATGAAGTAAATATTGGATGGTATGAGAAGTTTATTCAGAAGAACCACAGAAATGATCACAGATAGAAGTAACAAAATCTCCAGTTTTGCCTGCTTAAAGGATCTCATCATTGTTTGCCTGAATTGCTGCGATCGCCTCCTCATTGGTCTCCTGGCTTCCAGTTTTATTCTTTCTTCCTTCCCCATTTCCATTGCCCGTGCCCCACCAGAGTGATATCATTATAGCCAGACTGATATTTTCAGAGGATAAGTCTAATCATGTCACATCCCATAATTAAAATCCTTTATTAACTCACCACTGTCTTCAGAATGAAAGCTGCTGCACATGTGTTGGCCCCTGGGTCTCCTTCTCCATCCTTGTTTTTGACTATTTCTTGCACAAACCATAAACTGCAATTGTACTGAACAGCCCAGGCTGCTCGTCACACCCTTCTGTGATGTTGCATTTGCTGCTTGTGTTCTTCTCCCAGGGCGCTAGCTGCCTCTGTAACTCTAACTTGCCCTTGAAATTCAGCTGGAGCAGTAACAGCCCTTCAGAGCCTTTCCGCCTCCACAAATGTCCCTCATGGACTTCAGCACCTTCTGTAGAACTCCTTCACAGCACTTTCCTGAGGACAAGGACTTCTGGTATCTTCCATTGGCTTGTTGCCTGGTACATAGCAGGTGCTTAATAAATGTTGTTGAGAAAGGAAAGGAGAGAAGAAAAAATGGAGAGAAGAAAGGTCTTTTCTTTGAGACAGAGAAAGAGAGAGAACAAGTCAGGAAGGGGCAGAGGAGGGAGAGGGAGAGAATCTTAAGCAGGCTCCACACTTGGTGCAGAGCCCAGTGCAAGGCTCAATCTCATGATCGTGAGATCATGACCTGAACCAAAAACAGGAGTTGGACACTTGACCAACTGAGCCACCAAGGAGCCCCTAGAGGAAAGGGAGGTTTTTAAGTTATATAACTATTAAGCAAATAAATTCTTCCCTAACTTTCCTCCTCCTGTACTTCTTAACTTCAAGCTCTTGCACATGTATATAACTTACCTTACCTGATTCTCTGCTTGTCCTTTGACATAGATGAAACATTAATATCAATGAACTGAGGAGTATTAAAAAGCTATCCATGTGACATAAACTGTTACTGATAAAGATGGTATTAAGCCAGATGGAGACTGTGGAATGAGTATCTCTCTCTAACCTGCAGACAATGATAACCTTGTGATATTTAGAAACAGCACCAAAAAGCATATTTTTTTAAGTTTATTAATTTATTTGAAAGAGAGAGATCATGAGTAGGGGAGGGGCAGAAAGAGATGGAGAGAGAGAATCCCAAGCAGGCTCTGCACTGTCAGCGCAGAGCCCGACGCAGGGCTTGAACTCACAAACTGTGAGATCATGACCTGAGCTGAAACCAAGAGTCAGACACTTAACTGAGCCACCCAGGTGCCCCTAAAAAGAATGTTTTAGAAGTCTGTACCATCTTAAGGAATGCAAAGAAATCAAAATATACCTTCTACTTACTTGCTATGTTTCCTCTTTATAATGTACTGAGTCTAGTTGGTATTTATTTGCTGTTCCCAGAGTGTGGAAAGCCTTGGAGGGGGTTAAATAAATTAGCTTCTGAGTTTGGGGTCTACTTTGGGATGTAGGAAAAACGAATTTCTAAGGGAAAATAGGGGCAACCTTTGGCTGGTGAAAGAGGAGAAGGTCCCAGTTACATTTTTACCTCACTGAATTCTTTCCAAATCAGGCTACAGATTCTTTTTTTCACATCTACCATGCCAAGCACGGTATTTTTAGTAACAGTAATACAGAGCAGCGGCCTGTCGTTTGGGAGCTGACAAACAAGCATACTGCTCCTCTTAAGCACAATATGCTCCACATCTTTATTTCCACTCATCCTTACAGAGGCTCTTTAGCCTTCCGTGTGTCTTTAAGAAGATGACAAGGAGTACTGGTCAATAAGCTCTTGGGGTTATTCAATATCCCTCTTCAGCACTCATTTTCTGAAGTTGAAAACACTCATGCATGTGCACACATGCACACTAAACTTTGTCAGGGGTGAAGTACTTCCAAATGCCACTTGAATGTGATTAAAAGAATCCTGGACTTGATAGGACTCATTACACAAGATGCCAGGCCTAACTGTTTGCTCAAACTTTGGCCTATAAGAAAGGAAACCTCTTATTTAAAAAAAAAAAAAATGACTCCAAGAAGTGGGGGTTCATAGTTCATCATATTGCTATAAAAACATTTGCTAGACCTATTCCTTTAAAATAGAAATGTAACAGAATTTCTTATTACAGAATACACACTAGAAAAGTATTTGTCACTTATTTGGTTTTAAGTAAGAAATTAAAGTCTACTTGACTTGTGCCCTGAGTTTCTGGCCTAGAACTATCTGATTTCCCTTCCTACTCATAATTTTCTACACAAGTTCAAGACCCTATTAGGCAATTTTGTGCTTAATGCCATTGGTAAATTTTATGTTTAACTCCAAGTCACACTATGGTTAATATTGTTATTTTAAACTCTGATTTTGAAAGTCTTGCAATACAGCTTAAAGTTACTCAACTCAATTTTCACCTTCTAATCTCTGAGAGCTCCATCCCCTTGGTAAATTCCTGGAGGATTTATTATAACATCCCAGCCTCTAATATAATTTGTGAATCTCACCCATGTTTATTCTTTACCATTCCAGTAAGTTGGGTGGTAATATAGTTAAGAGGTTAATAGTTGTTGAAATCAAATAGAGAGACTTGTAGGAACTTAAGACTGTAAGTCCAAGCTTTTGTGGATAGAATTACGTGGTATGTTTCAACTAGACTAGACAATTAGGACCATGGAAGTTGTCAACCTAGAAAGTTCTCTGCTTTTGTATTTCTTTTTTATCCAGCACAAGTTTTATCAAGTAGTATGTGTCACAAGATTGTGCAAACTCTCACCTCATACTAAAACATTTTAGATGAAATGATAAGCTTTGATTTTCATTCTGTCATTAATGACAAATAGGGTGGAACTTTTTAATAAAAAAATAACATTTAAAGATCTTAAATAACAAGCGCATATCATCTTATGTAACATATCTTGTCTTTTTATTGCTGGATATCATCTTGTGATTTATTTTTATCCATCATTCTGTTTAGTGAAAATTAACAAAATTACTTAATATGACTTTATTTAAATGACTATACAAGTTGAGAAACGAATCTTATATTCTGGTACCTATAAAACAAATAGCAAAAAGAAGTTTTGTGTGTGCCCGCGTAAATAAAGCATTAATCCTTCTCCTAAATAGCTAATTCACAAATTGAGAAATTCACATTCTCCATTCACATCTTCCTGCAGTAGAAAAAGCAAAACTAGAAAATTTATTAAGTTTTTAGTCTTGCCCTTTGTTCTGAGACCCCATGAATGTTTAGTGCATAATTCTACAAGAATCCTATGCTTAAAAATAATTGATGCTACTTTGACTGAAACAATTCTGTTAACATTAGCAGTACGTTACGAGGATAAGAAAATGTGTCTTAAAGCTGATATCTTTCATTTTCTAAAAGTTACATCATAAAAGATGTCTTAAATAAGAATTCACTTTTCTTCTCCGAAGCTACCAAAATACATAATTCTAGTGTGTCTTCCTATAAACCTCCATTAAGGACAGAACAGAAACAGCCTATTGCTTTGTTTTTATTAATGCTCATTTTCATGCACCAGTAACATTGTTTTTCCTGTCATATGTCATACCTTTTTAAATTACCAACTTGAGTAGCTTGTATTCATCAGCTTTAATGCTTGTATTAGTCATTGGAGATACTGAGGAGCCTGACTGCCATAATTAAATGATGTAGGCCCTCTGTCCACCTTCCTTGGGATGGACTATATGTTCCCTAGCCCCCAACAAATTACATACCAGCTTCTGCAATTCTGCAGAAATAAAAATCTGCTCTGGCTACATACATGGACGCTAGACAAAGTAGTTTTAGCTGAGCAATATCTTTGGCCTGCTGTTTCCAAATGGCACAACTTTGAAAACATCCATGTCACCACATTAAATGTAACATTGATATTCTAGGCTCAAAGGACTTTATTCCTCTTTCCTGTGAGTTTTATGATCTTTTCAGTGTGCCTCTATTCCTTGAAAGACAATTTCTATAAGCTGCAGCTTAATAGATTGGATTATGTCTTGCCACTCTCGTCTTATCTTTCATGCTTTAGCAAGTCCTTTTCCTTAAGTACAAAG
>NC_043710.1:28534246-28561746 GCF_006229205.1 Suricata suricatta | reverse complement strand
ACTACCACCTGAGTGTTAATTTAAGTTTGGAGCAAGTAAAATGTACACCACCTCAGGGAGTGTGCCTTTAGCTGACCGTGAAAAGTGAAGAAAATCACTGCTGTAGTTGATACTTTGCATTCAATATGAAAAGTTTTTATACAGTTGGTACAGAGAAAGCCAAAGTTTCATTTTGCCAAACCCACACCATACTTCCTAACCGCCTTTGTGTAAAAACTAATACAACGTGTCAAACATAAGAGCAGAGCCCTCAGTTATACATTGGACTGGTGAAAGAAGTGAGGAAAGGTTTGCCAAAGGTAAAACATAAAGTTAATTTTGGTATGATTTTCTTTTCATTCACATTCATACCAGGTAGACTTTGTCAAATACCTATAGTAGGGAGGAACTTGTTCATGCATGCAGAACAAAATAAAATAAGATTAAAAGCTCCAGGAAATCAGCCTACTTCAAAAAACCATTAAAATGTGCCTATCCCTCAAGCTTTTCAAATGTGTTAATTGTCGTGTTTCAGTCATGTAAATATGTTTCAGCATAAAGTAACCAAGATTTCCTGTTATAGAAGCACCGCTATCTGGGGGTGTGGGGGCAGGGAGGGACGAACGAGGACTAAATAACACACTGTAATGAAACCTGCCTTTGGGCAGCGCATGCTGCAGTTCTGAATGCCCAGAAATACTTCGCAGACGCTCTAGGCTGCCTAGCAATGGGGATTTCTAATTCTGGCTAGCTTGACAAAGTAAATACAACTATTGAACATAAGGCAGCTCCTAATAAAAAACAACAATTCCCCCTTGTAAACACCTACATTTGGCCCCATTAAAAATTCTTTCTTCATACCCAGGAACTAGCAGACCCTGCAATGTGGGGGTCTTAAAGTAACTGAAGAGCAGTCAGGAGATTAATGCTGTCAGGATGTTTTACGTTGCCATTTCCACCGAGCACTCCATACCCCATCTCAGGACTCGGTGGAGCAATGTTCTGCATGCACTGTAGGGCATTATGCAAGCAAACACATTGGCCATTATGCTCTCAGTACTCATTCATGGACAGCCAAAGGGAAATCAATATATTTTTTACATATGCTGTACTTACATACAAAAAAATAATGATTGCCACATTTCCAAAAGGAGGGTTCATCAAACGCTGCCAATTTTGAAAGTTATTTAGTGGATGGGCATTACCCTGATACCTTAAGCAATTATCCGATTTCAGAAGTCCCTGTTTTCGGCTTGTTCACATCTTAGAATTCATCTATTCCATAAACTAGCAGACAGCCCTCTGCCAGTCGCTGCGCTGAATATTGGATCTGCTGAACTTCTAAAAATCTCTGGTATTTAGGGATCAACCTTGAGTTTACACACACATTTATCTGCTAATAGTTTACTGAGCCAGACGTTTCAGGGTGTATTAAGCAGCAAACATTAGTTTGAATCCTACAGACAAAAACAAAGAGAGTGTTACCTTTTGCCACCTCCTGAGTAGTTTCCATATGCTTTAAAAGGAAAAAAAGAAAGGTATAAAAAGGAATTCTCATATAAGTAGTAGTCTTAATTTATTTTTTAAAAAGGTTTTTTTCCTCCCTCAAGCTCAGCATTCAGTTCTAACACGTGGTATGTTCCCAAAACACCTTACTACTGTGTAGCCACCTCAGGGGTGGTACCTAAAATACTGCTTCTAAAACGTCTCCTCACTTGTAGGGGATAGAACGGGGGCTTCCTGGACAAAGCAGGCGTGAAGCCCTATCAGAATGGCAGTCTGTGCGCGGGGAGACCCCAGTCTTCCTCCACGTCCTGCCGCAGCAGCGGTGGGGCCCTAGGTCGCAGGCTTCTCTCCGTTTGGCCCTGCTGGAGCTTCATTCAAATTCTACGCACTCTGGAGCTTATACGCTCCTGCCTGCATTGTGCGTTCCAGAGCCACACAAGCCTTGGGGCAAGCGGCAGTTGGAGACCAGTAAAAACACTGCCAGAGAGAGAAGCCCTGTACACAATTAAGGAAAAATGAATGGAAGGGGGTCAGTTGGGGAGATGTGGAGAGTCTCGCTGAGGCGATGGTTCACAAGCAGGGGATCACCGGACGGCAGTGGCCATGTGTGACTTCTCCGTCCCATCCCTTTATCCCAAAGAGGAAGCTAAGGAGGGCCGGAGGGAGGCATGTGTCAAGTATTTCTACTGTCCAAGTTTAGGTAACAGTTTAAGCCACCTTATTCCATCTGTAACCTAGATGATTTTTTTTCCCATCCTCCTACTCATGTTAGAACATGAATGAGAATAAAATATGCCAAGGAGCAAAAGAGGGACCAAAAAGAAAAAGGAAAAGGTACTTCCTTTAGCTTGTCTGGAAGGTAAAACCATTTTCAGCTAAGTTCTTTAGGAGCAATCCAGTCTGTTCTCTGTCAATATATGAAATAAGAAAGGAAAATAACACAATGCCCCCACATCTTAAGTGTGTGCAAGTTCAGGAACATTGGGACTGACACTTGGTGGTATTCTTATTACTCTACAGTCCAGAAGCTTCTGGCTCACATTTTAAGGGGATTAAACTTGGCACACCATCCCCCCAAAACAGGACTGCCAGAGTTTCTCCTCCACAAACATTTCACACAGGGCCCAACCACTCCAATTAGAATCTTCCTGTTGGCTTGGCCTGACATTGAGAACCACCATGTCCCATAGGAGGAAAGTGGGAATAAGAGATACTGTGGACCAGTTAGGAGATAGAATATATTTGTGAATCAGAAGAACACAGAATCTGGATAGGCCAGTGTATACCACCTTTTCGAAAAATTCTATCTTTAATAGAGTATATCTGTTTGTAGTTATTTACTCAAAATGTATATGCATGGTTTTATAAGGACATGGTGACATAGCCCTGGTACTCAGAGAAAATAACTTTGCATCACTCCTTTGTCACCCTATGCTCAAAGAATTAAGTCCAAGTCACTCACAAACCTTCCACAATCAGATACCTACCTACCAAGCCAAATTTCTCCTAGCCACTCCCCTGTTTGTTGACTGCTTCAGAAAAGCTGACTTTTTTCCTGCTCTGCAAACATGCCAACCTTATTCCTGCCTTAAGGCTTTTGCATTTGATTGCCTTTGCCTAGAAACTTCTTCTTCCAGGTCTTCATAGATTCCTTCTCAAATTGAAAATCTTAGCTCACATGTACTCTCCAGAAAGGCCTTCACCAAATAAAAGTGGTACCCTCCCCAGCTAATACCATATCACTATGTTTTAGTTCCTTAAAAGCACCTCTCACTATCTGAACTATAGTCATTTGTTTGCTTTCCTGTATGTTACCTATCTTCTCTCCTTGTGTCATGTAAATGTCTATATACTGTCCATTTCTGAAGCTGTAAGTTCTTTGAAAGCAGGGGTCTTTGCCTGGTCTGTTCGCAGTTTTATCGCTCGTACTTAGAAGAGTTCTGGGACATAGAGTAGTGAATAAGAATATGGACTTAGAAGCCAGACTTCTTGTGTTCAAATCCCATTCCAATGTCCTGAGGTTGTGACATCCCTTCTGTCTTTTCAAACTTGGTCACATGATCCACAGTGAGCTGAAAGGGAGGCATGGAAATGGGATTTTTATTGAGAATGGTCACCTATTCAAGAGTTCTTCTACCAAAGGGAAACAGGAGAATAGATTTTGAAGGATACTCATCAGACTTTGTCATAGTCCACAACCCATTGGAACCCAAATATCCATGCACGGCCCTCTTCCCACACACTGCGGCCTCTTTGGGGGTGAGTGGGGAATCCTACTGGCTAGAAACTACAGGAACTCTCTGCCCTGGCAGGAGAGGACTTCAGCCCAGTTTGTAGTCCCCAGTTCTGCTCTCTGTAAGGAAATCCCTTGTCTCTTATCCTCTGTATCCTTTTAGGAAGTTATTCCTTGTCCATTAACATTCATGGCTACATGACGTCACCATCAGAGAGTATACTTTTGGGGGGCTTTGTAGCTCTCCCAGCCCACCTATTACTAGATCAGGTTTGGGGACCTAAGATTATTTTAGGGGTCGAATAATCATAGACTTTTGACCAGGTTTGTGATTTCTTTGCCGGTACAATCCCCTCAAGACTTTAGAAGGTTTTCAGTCTGATCACTTCCCTTCAGTCCTACACGCAAGTAATCACAGCCAGAGAGTTGTCTAGACAAAGTTCTAGGTTCAGGAAACAGCAAACCGATCCCATCGAATTATTTTATGCAGAGAAAAAGTTTATACCAGAAAACTGGGGAGCTAGCGAAATAACTGGAAGGGCCGGAGGACATCACCAACAAACTGGCCTCAGGGAAGCTGTTGCCTCCTGGGTCAGGAAAGCGAAGGGTTGGGAGGCCACCACTGGAGCTGTTGACTGAAGACGCACACCTCTGTGGCTGTAATCTTGTGGCTGATAGGTTTTCACCACCACGGCCACAAGTGTCCCCTGGCCCCCACTGAAACACTGGTCTGGCATCCACTTCTGCACTTGCCTCTCAACTCCCACGGAGCTGTTGACCAGTCACTGGAATACGGATGGGGGGGGGGGGGAAAGTCCCTGCAATAATACTTGCAAACTGTAGTAGAGCTTCAAGAAAATAGCTTCCGCTTCTCTGCCACCTTCTGAATCTAGCACAATGCTTCTAATTGGAGAAGGATAATTCACACCTGTCCAGCCTCCATGGAGAGCTTGGGATGGAGATCCTTGTCGACCACAGCTGTTACATTCTAAGGCTTGAGTCTTTTAAAGTTTATTTATTTTTCACACACACACACACACACACACACACACACACACACACACACAGTGTTGGGGGGGGGGGGCAGAGAGAGAGGGAGACACAGATCCGAAGCAGGCTCCAGGCTCTGCCGAGCTGTCAGCAGAGAGCCTGATGGGGGCCTCAAACTCACAAGTCAGGTGAGATCATGACCAGAGCCAGAATTGGATACTTAACCGACTGAGCCACCCAGGCACCCCATTGAGTCTTATTTTCTGACCTTTCTGTTCTACCTGTGTCCCTCTCTTTCACCTTGTTAGTCTAGCTTGATGCCATCTAAAATAATCAACTTGAGAGGGAAGGTAAGACCCTTCTTCTGACTTTCATCTCTGAACTGGCTCCCATTTTGTAGCCAGTCTCTTAATGAGGATATTTCACCAAAGCTTGGAGACACCAACGTCTTCTGTGAAGCTTGCCTGCTTCAGCATGTAGGGCAGAAACAGTGGGGGCTTTTTTTCAGTCCTCTGAGGCCCCAAATTAGCAAGGCTTTCGTCAGTTTAGACTCAGGGCTGCAGACAGAGTGCCTCACACAGAGGTGTGCTCTTTCTGACACTTCTTCCAAATTCTCCCCTTTTATAAATAACATTGCTGGATGTGGCCAGAAGCAACTAGCACAACAGTTTTCTGAATTTCTCCACCATTTCACCTGGAACCACAGATGAGGAGGTAAAATTTTTGCCTTCCGAGTTATCACAGTCATAACAAGGGTCACCAGCCTTCCAGTTTGCAATCTGACCTCGCCACCCACTTTCCAACCACTAAGCCACTTAAATCTCAGAACCCAGGTACCAAATTCTGCATAAACAGGATACAAGTTAGTCTGTTATTACAGAGATCCAAAACTACCGTGGCTTAAATGATACAGAGTGCACATATGTCTCCCTTTAAAGGCCAGGTTAGTGACCCAGGGTCCTTGGGTGGCCACATGGTGTCAGGAAACCCTAGACTAATTTTCTCCTTTTGCTGTAGCCTCCTCAACCCATAACTTCCAACTGATCATCCAGAATGGTTGATTCGGTACCCACTTCCAAGTCTACATTTCAGCAAGTGGGAAGAGGGGAGTTAGGCTTGCCTTCATATTTGTGGAGCCTAGAGCAATAGTGCAAATAAAAGACCACATAATTATTATATCAAGTTGCCAAGCCGTGAAACCAAGAAGTTGCCATGGTCTTCCTTCACAAATACAACTTCCTGGAAAACCAAGTTTAAATTTATGATATGGGTTCTACTCAAGAACTTGGAGACACGGGGAGAACTGGCCTGCCGCCCACCTCCTTCCTCTTCCACACACAGGGCCACATGCAAATGCTTGGGGAACACACAGCCTGCACACCCAAACGCCTTCCACACGCCACACAAACAGCAGTCCCTTGGCTATTCCTGGGACGGCAGGGTGTGCACACAGACAGCACGATCCACCCTTGTGGCACAACCCTGGGAAAGAGACCGTGCCGACTTTGTAGCCATTTGGATGGGGAGTTCTGAATTCTGAATACCCAGAGCATGTCCTATAAAGAAGGGGCACATCCTCTTTGCCCTAAGATCCCTCACCCCGTGAGACAGGGTGGATCAGAGCCCAAGATAGAGGTCCTCTCGCCAAAGTGAGGGCAAAGGGAAGTAAATGGCGCCTCCCCTTTTTCACAGATCTGACCCTAAACGTAACCGTAAGTGACCAATACATAGTCACTGAGCCTCGTCTACTGACAATGCAAGTTGAGAAATGTGACAACTTATTTTGGGAGAGAGAAACAGTGTGCACATGTGCGCCCTGGGGAGGGACGGGAGGCGGGGCGGAGAGAGAATCCCAAGCAAGCTCTGTGCTGTCAGTGCAGAGCCCAACCTGGGTCTGGTTCATGGCGTGCCACCTCATGTACTATAAGGTCATGCATGACCTGAGCCAAAACCAAGAATCAGACCCTTCACTGACTGAGCCACCCAGGCGCCCCCCAGAGATTCTTCTACCGGCTGCAAAGGAAGAGAATAAGATATTGGGAGTAAGCTAGCTATCTCTGCCACAGACACATGCCTTTTCACAAATCACACTTTTGTTTAGACAAGTGAGTTCTTCACAGTCTGCTTTCAGAGAGGTGAGTTTGGAGGCAAGACAATACTGTCAGATATAATTGACGGTCAAAATAATTGCACACCTGAGCATTTTTCAATGGGCAGCCAGTATGCAATATGCCAGCTCTGAAATTTTGTCTAATTTTCAGATCAATCAGGAAGAACCAAATGAATTGTTTTCCATTCAAAGGATATAGTATAATTATGACATTCAATAAAACAGTTTTAATCTTAACCCCTCAGAATGAATTGCATTTTAAACAAAAACTAAAAGCTAAAACCTGACCGTATTTGGCAGAATTTTTTTTCCAGAAATATGCAGCCACTGCCTAACGTACACTTACCAATCCAAAAAGAGCAAAAATCGGTTCTGGCATTGTTTTCCCCTGCCCTATTCATATATGAGAATAACACAAGACTCACCAAAAACTAGGCAGATGCGTCTTCCACATGGCAACATTTAACCCGGCATAGAGTAACTGCAGTATAACATTACATTGTAATGATGGAACACATGTAACAATGTAAATATAATAATTACATAATGGCATATGACCCGGACTTATTTTGTAAGTTGAAACAACACTCTAAAGTCTTGTGAAGAAGTAATGCCAATACCGTGGTGACGAAGACAGCAAGGTCTCCTTCCCTCTGTCCTCACCCCACGCCCCTGCAAGGAAATCAGTCTTTCCACAAAGGAAAGGGAAATAATTATGCATCGAGCAAGAGGGACTCTGAACTGAGCCTTCTCCCCCACCCCCTGGGCTAGCGGAGGCATCAGGTGTGCGTTTCCTTGGTCCGAAAGTAAGAGCGGAGCCCGGCATCCAGCAGCAGCCACACGCCAAGGGAGCGCGCCTGGCTCAGGATTGTTTTGCTCTGGCCCTTCTTGAATCTATAGCTGACTCTGGTTGTCTCCCAATATCCATCCGCTTCATCTTCCATAGGATTAGGTTTGTTGAACAGTTTTACACATTTTGCAACATTTCCCAGCCTCCCTTGTAGCCAGCCGGGTGCAGCCATGTCTACGTTCTGGACATGAGTGGAAGTGATGTGTTCAACTTCCAGGTCTTGTGCCTTCTTGCCCCCTTCTTCCCAGCGGCTGAGAGAAAGCAGACACATCAGCCTTGGAGCCAGAAGTGGAAGAAGCACCTGTTGAGGCCGGCAGACCCGTCCTCACAGCTCAGAATGCCCTACTTCTGACTATAAAATGGGAGAAAAATAACCTTCTGCCCCTTTTAAGCCACTATTTGGAGGGGGTAGGAGTGTCTCTGTACTCCAGCTGCTCAGCCTGTGCTCTAGTCCATCCCCGACCATTCAGAGCGGTGCCTCGTAACACAGAACCTGGCCTCAGGACTCAGCAAGTCATCCTCTAGTGAGGGCATCACACGGCTCTTGAAAGAATCTGGAACGGAACAGGATGGCTAGTCTGTTTAACTTGTTTTTTCTCCTCATCAGGTAAAGAGGGAGAAATGCTTTAAAAAGTCGAGTAGAGAGAAGCTTTATCTTCTGGCATGTCCTTTGTTAGTTATTTCGTCAGCAATGAAGACATGTGCAAAAGATGGATTATTAAAATAAGACGGGCCCCAAATTGCTTCTGCAATACCGCCGTGCCTGGTTTCCCTGGCCCAGAAGCAAGGCACGTGACCGACCCCATTGACACTACTGCCTAAGTATGAGGGAAACCGTTTCGACTTTTTAAGTCTTTCCAGAAGCCAGGACTGTGATCACAGCTCCCTTGGAGATTTCCTCACAGGGCCGCAGTAGAAGGCAACGTTCTCTCGCTGCTCTGCAACAGCACAAGACTGAGACCCGCTGGCTAAGTCTCGTGTTCCGTTGTGCTGCTTACAGTCATGGGTGGCTCGCCACAGCTGCAGAGTTCTCTCCTTGCCTTAAAGAACGCACTTATTTTTATCGTGTTGAGCCATATGTATTTTTATGAGTCATCTCAACGTCTTTTTTGGAGCAGGAAGCAATGTGAATAAATTAGTGTAGTTGATACTTCAGAGAACACTTATGCATCTCGTTTGATCCTGATCCTGACATTCTCATGAGGAGAGGATTATCCCCCTGTGATAGAGGCAGACACTGAGACTTACACAGGCAAACTGACTTGCCAGAGGTCACACTGAGAGTGAGTGACAGAGGGACATCAAGCTTCCCCTGGCTGCCTCTGTTAAGTGACCAGTGTGGAACCTCTGTGTTGTACGGTGTTTATAACTTTTCATTTAAATTGGCTATGGGAGTGCCTGGCTGGCTTAGCTGGCAATGCAGGATCTCAGAGCTGTAAGTTCGAGCCCCACCCTGAGGGTAGAGATTACGTAAAAACAAAATCTTAGAGGCGCCTGGGTGGCTCAGTTGGTTAAGCGTTCGACTTTGGCTCATTTCATGGTTCGTGAGTTCAAGCCCCGTGTCAGGCTCTGTGCTGACAGCTCAGAGCATGGAGCTTGCTTCAGACTCTATGTCTCCCTCTCTCTCTCTGCCCCTCCCCTGCTCATGCTGTCTCTCTCTCTCTCTCTCTCTCTCTCAAAAATAAACATTAAAAAAATTAAAATAAATTGGCTGTGTCTTAAAGAACAAAAGAAAAATCTATCAGAAAGTATTTTGAAATATTAACACTGACTCCTGTGAATCTGAGTAATACAAAGTATGACCATTCAGGAAATGTCAGAAATATAAAAAGGATGAAAACAAATGTCTGTTCATCTGTGAAGGGTTAAAATGTGCGACATCAAAGAGAAAACAAACAGTGCCTGGTGGTTTGGTCTTGGCAAAATATGAAAAATATAAATTGATTAAACTAATTTTAATGGGTATTTACCTGCAATTTGTCTCAAGTCCAGGTGTAATCCAGGTTCATTATCTTGCCCCTTCTGCCTGGGGACAGTGAGTGCTGAGCACAGGTCTGGCAGGCTGAGAGAAAAGGAATTAGGAAGGGAAACTCCGGAGCCAGGGAACCCAGTCCCGCGCCTCTGCACGGGCCCAGTTCAGTTGCCGACTCAAGAAGGAACAACATACGGACAGCGGCTGAGCCCGAAGAAGAGACAGAGACGCAGGCAGTGGGGGAGGATTCTCAAAGTCTGACTAGGCTCAGCACCCCCCAGGGCTGCGAGCAGAGCTCTCCTGCTGCTGCTTTGTTCTGACCTGGGGCTTCCGACGGGCCTAAGGGTGCCTTCTGGCAGGAGCTCCCTAATCTGCCAGAGTATGTTGGCAGCCCCACGGTTTCCCACCTCGTAGCACCAGAGAAGGAAGACCCATTAACCCAGTGGGATCACTGCAGATCACCTAGGCCTCTGGGACACATCGGGGGCTGTCACATCTTTCTCAAATCCCTTTGCCTCCACAGAAATCATCATTTCAGACAAGGCATCAAGGGGGGAAACAGGCACACAGCCAGACAGGCAGCTCTTGCATTAACAGCACAATCCCTTCCGCCCAGAATCTGGGTAAAGAAAATCAAGTGGGAAAAGTTTCCACTCAAGATGCAGGAGACGTTTCTGGCCCTTGCCTCGGAACTCCAGGAATAAAACGAGAAAGATCAATACCTTGGTTTGGCTTCCAAAATTGAAAATGGTATAGTATTTTTTTTTAACAGTCTGATTTTTATTTAAAGCATTACTCAAGAAACAGCAAGGTCTAAAAGTTTCTATGTCCCCGCAGCTTTGCAGTTTTATTCTAAAGGAGGTCACATGCTATGCAGAGTATTTTACAGCGTGTTTTTTTTCAGAAGACAGATCTGGGGTACAGCAGCATCTGAACCTTTGTATGTCAAACGCGTAAATGCTTTGGAAGCCTCAAAGGAAAAGTCCCGCACGCACCTGGCAAGCCCGGAACCTGATCTCTCCTTCTTCCTCCCTGCTTCACATCGCACTGACATGGCGCTCAGGGGGAGGCTCAGAAAGGAAGAAAGCAGAACCCACTGGTTGAGAATTTAGAGCGCATAGTAAGCTCACTCAAGCAACAATCACCAAAGCTGGCGAAATCGCTCACATATTTCCAAGAGCCATCGTTGAGCTTTTTCAAAGGACATAAGCATGTAACTAGCGTTTACAATGTAGCATTTGTTCAGAAGCATTTCATCATATCAGCCAAAATTTTTTGTGCTCAGAAGTTACACACGAATGATAGTTGACTTTTCTTCAAAGCCATTCAACCTGAAAGATTTCCAAGCATGTCACAGGTCACATTTAGCTACTTTTGCTATGAAGGGCTTTCAGCCAACTGGCTCACGTTCATTGCCTAGAGAAGCAGAGGAAGAGAAATTTTTAGCAAACAGGTACGCTCCTGAAATAAATCGTATTATGGCGTTCTGAGCGAACTACACTATTTCCTCACTTAGATTATCAGAAGAGTGTGACCCTTCACCCAGATGCATCTTAAAGATGTATCAGCTCTAATGTTAAGCAAATCATCATTTGTACGTGTCAGAATCCACTTCATTATTTGGCACCTAGCCCATCTCCATGAAGCTTTCTCCTGCTCTCCTCCGCCCACCTGTTTTCTGCTGTGTCTATGCCTTTCTTACAGACATAGGTTGGCCTTCTCACTATGATGGTTACCAGCTTGCTTGTCTTACTTGTGTTCCTGGAATTGTTAGGAAACGAGGAATGAGGAAGGTGCTGCGTTCACCTTGCACAGAGTAGACTCTAGATCTTTGTTGACTCCAGTTGATTTCCAAAATAGCCTAATCACCATCTGACATCATCCTTATGAGCTCCCAACCTAAAGTAAACACACACACACACACACACACACACACACACACACACACATTGTTTTATGGTGAATTTTCTTTAAGTTGCAGATAACCTTTGGATCATGCATATGTCCTAGTCATTTCTCCTTCGGTCCTTAGCAATAGATCTTAGAGAAGCATTGAAGTTCAGACATATAATTAGATATCTCTTGGGGTGCCTGGGTGTCTCAAGTCAGTTAAGTGTCTGACTTATGCTCAGGTCATGATCTCATGGTTCATGAGTTTGAGCCCCACATCGGGCTCTGTGCTGACAGCTTGGAGCCTGGAGCCTGCTTCCATCTCTGTGTCTCCCTCTCTCTCTGACCCTCCCCCACTCATGCTCTGTCTCTCTCTCTCTCTCTCTCAAGAGTAAAGGTTTTTAAATTTTTTAATTAGGTGTCTCTCTCCCTCCAGTTTCCTCACAGGAACACTGACAGAGTTAACACTGCAAAGACATCCTAACCTCAGACTTTAGAGTCAGGCATGTCTTACAGATTCCTGTACCTTTCATGCCTTCGTTCCTGCCTGAAATAAAAAAGGGCTGTGAAGAAATGAAAGAATTGTTTAAAATGAAGAAACAAGTGTGTCTTTATTTGAGCTTTTTAGAAATCATTCGAGAAATAGACAGTTATTTAACATACGACAGGTTGGGTGCTATGGATACAAGTGAATATGACTATATGGATATCATCATGTGGCGATTACAGCTTTTCTCGACCTTTCTGCCATCTTTGTTGGTCATATGTCCATCATGGGGTCTTTCATTCTAGGTATATTGGCAATAAATAATAAGTACAGGCAAACTGAAATCAAAGAAGAGATTTTTCTAAAATTTTCTAATCTTTTAAAATATTTTGATCCTCAGCACACAGCTTGTGTTTACATGACAGTCAACAGGCCTTTTATCAGGAAAGAAACTAGCCAGAACATATGCTTATAGATCATAATATTTTGACCAAAAAAATGGTTCTCCCTTTTTCATCTCTACTTTTTTTTTTTTCCATACTGAAGGGAGTTTTCCAAATGAAGGGTTTCAGATAGCGCGTCTCCAGGTCAGTCTGCTCCCACAGGCTTTGGTTCGACATCGGCGGGCCTGTCCTGCCTCACTTCCCTTTAGCCTCTTCCACTCGCTGTGTGCTTCACACAACAGATGTGTGCCTCTGAGCCTGGATTTTTGTGAAAATCGTATCGGCTGGGGGAACTGACAGTTAAAAGAATTTGACAGAGATCCTTTTGAAAACCAAAAAGTTCTTTTATTTTTGACAGAGAGAGAGGGAGAGAGCAGGGGAGGAGCAGAGAGAGAGAGAGAGAGAGAGACAGAATCCAAAGCAGGCTCCAGGCTCCAACCTGTCAGCACAGAGCCCAACACGGGGCTCAAACCCACAAACTGTGAGATCATAACCTAAGCCAAAGTCAGACACTTAACCAACTGAGCTACCCAGGTGCCCCAAAAAGTTATTTTAAAATATGAGTATTTCTCTTTAATTACAGTACCTTTTGTGAATTATGGTCACTTCTGCATTTGCTTGAATTAGCCTCTATCTGCAGAAGAACAGTTAAGACAAGAAGATGGTGAAAACTAAACTATACTTTTGAAAACATAACCAACCTCATGCATAGAAACAAACTTACCAAGACCTGAAACTGATATCATAGTTGACTTACCTGAGCATATGGAGTACTGACCCTTTGATTGGTATCTTTTTTATCCTTATGTCAATTATGTCAATATTTCTACAAAATGTATAAGTTCCTAAAGAAAGTATAGCCTTGAAATAGAATCATCAGGTCAACTTAACAAAGGGAAATAAGCATTTATAGGAATCTGTAATTGCTGAAAAGCTACATTCAGTTAAAATATAGCATTTTGGAGCCCTGGCAAAAACAAAACAAAGCCAAAAAAACTACCTTGCCATTATTATAATAGTGTTATTTTTCAAGTATGCCTTTTATTTACGCACTCATGTGTCTTCATTTTGACCTAAATAAGAGACACCTTAAAATGTTTGGGACTCTGGAACTGTCCACCTAAGATCCGTGGCCCAGTTTCTGCAGGGGCTACAATTTGTAAAACCTGGTAGGAATGAGATGTGATTCTATTGGGCTTCAGTCTGAAGAATTGTTTTAGCAGGAATTTTATATGCAAGACTAAATGCTGATCAACAGAGCATAATATTGTATTCTGAAGTGTGCTGGCGAAAGCAAAATTAATTTTTTTTTCTTCCTTCCTTCTCCTGGAATCTCCTGCTATAGCGACTGCATCTGCCTCCAGACGTGTCAGACACGGTGAGCCGCTCGAGCAAACAGGACGTGGCAGGGCGCGCAGGGCTGCGGGGCCCGGCCGGCAAGACGCACCTGGACTTCTAGGGCTCCTCCTCCGGAGCGGCCCGCGGGTCGTGTGCCGCCCTCCTCGCGGCTGCTAATAGCTTATGTAAATATTTTTCCTAACGACTTGACCCTCCAATCCTTGAAAAACAGCATTGCGAAACGAGGCCACCGTTCCTCATCCTCCTTAACCAACTTTGTCTACAGAAAGAGTTGAGCAAAAGTACCTTCATTTGAACATTGTGTTTGACGTGTATCTACAGAAAACAGATGACCTTATTTTTAAATAAAATGTCAAAAATTCAAAGGGCCTTCAGTGGTCGTTAGTGTACATGTGTGAAGGCACGTAGTTCATGGGGAAGTGCATGTGACGGCAGGTAGCATGTAAAACAGTATGAGGTTTGTACGGAAAACATTTTCTCTTTATTTCTGAAAAAGTCACTTGCCCCCAAAAATGCTAAAGTTTTTTGTTCTCAAAATGAGAGATTCATTTGGTCACATAGGAAAACTGTAATAAAATGAATTTGCATTTATGCATCCTGTTAGTAAACTGATGAAGGCAAAATGATATTTCGGGATTAAGATTCCGTTAAAGATAAGCAGTCTGCCCTAGTGGTTAATAAATATAAAGAACCTGAGGGACAGAAAGCGTAGAAGAAGAAGTTGACGGTCTTCTGTTTAGTGATCCTGAACAACTGAAGTCAGCACTGTGAAATTACGTCAACAGACATAATTCAGGATTGAAATTCAAACTGACAGCGACATTAATGCCAGGAGAAAGTATGTATTGAAGCTTGGTGAGAGATTTTTACAGAACACAGGTCTGAGACAAAGCAGAAAAGTAAAACTAACTCAGATTTCCATTGCGTCAGGTAAGCCCTTTGTGATCTTCGGTTTCGAACTTTGGTTGGGAATGTACTTCTATAACCACGTACACATGTGTTTTGGAGTAGATAGCATATCGAAATAGTTTCCATATAGAACAGTAGGTTTTTGAATCATAGTTCCATATTCTCAAAGCTTTTGACACACAGACAAAAAGTGAAGGTTGAAAAGTAACTTGCATTTAAGTAAAGAACCTCAATTTTTAAAAAGCTGTTTAACATCCATTGGGAGAAACCGAATTTCCAAAATTCAGCTTCAGATATGTTAGAATAAATTTTGGAGCAGTTATAACTAGCATTTTTAAGCAGTTTGCTTGTAATACACTACAAATTATACTTATTTGCTCTTGACAACACGGCAGAAAACAAAGACTGGGTTTTTAAAACTGTCTAAGCAATATGATGAATGTCAGTCACTTAGGAAAAAAACCCAGTGTAGCATAAACACATACTGTATACAGGTTTTATTCAGAATTAGAATAATTGAATCAATGACAGTGATTTGCCAGGATGTCAAATCTCTCCATCATATCCTGTCACTACCAGTTTATTTTTTGTGATCAAAATCAAAAAGACAACTATTTTGTCACCCGCTATTTTATGAGTACTAAAAATCAGGTTCTTATATTTTTTTAGAATGTCTGGTTTATTTTTTTCACTTCTTTTAATTCGAAAGACACAAATTCTTCCCCATTTTCTTTTCAAAATAAAGTTTCAGAATTGATCTGTCAGTTAAAATTAAAGGGCTTTTATATTAAGCAAAGGTGCTTTTAAATTTTAAAGCAACCTCAAAAAATCAGTTGAGTCCATAGATAATAAATAATGTGCAGGTGCTCCACAGAAGCGTCACTGTGTCCTTCGAGAGCCTTACGAACAATCTGAATAAACTCAAGTGGATATTGTAGCTGGGTTATTATTTTAATAACTCTGACCCTTTTCTTACCATGTTGGGATTCACTTTATACGAACACACAATGGAGCGATTATATAGCATTTGACTCTGAAAAGGAAATGTGAGGTCATCAGATACGTAAACCGCTTGTCAGAAATGCTTGCGAGGTCATGGATTTACCGCCCTGGCTGCTGGGTCTATAAAATGTCTATATGCTTTACAAACAGAGAAACACTATAAAAATTGAATGTGCATATTTGAACCCTTATCTTAAATATAAAAGAAACTTTTCAAACTCAGGAGAAGCGCATGTTGAACAATAATAGTAGCGGGGCTTTCCGAGAAGCCGGTCCACGTGCTTTGTGGTTCTGATTCTCTAGGCAGGCGTTGTCAAAATAGGCTACAGAAGGATGTATATTTATGTTTTCCCTTGATAAAAAGTCACTCAAAAAATGTGTTTTCCTTTCTTCTGGGAACATTATCGATTATCCATATTCTGATAATTCACTACATAAAAATACTGGTCTTTAGTAATGCTATAGTAGGTATATGGACCATTTTGATACATTATTAACTCCACTAACACCTTTTTTTCAATTATCAACTTGTCTCAAAGGTATAAATATTTAAGTAACCATGCCAACCACAGTATTTGAAATATCCTCGTATCTTTTAAATGTTTCTAAAACTTCATAACCATATACAGTTACAGTATTCATTCCTTACACTAGATTTGCCTTTCTTTAACATGAGGTAAATATTTTGACTACTGCACCCTGCTCTCAGGTGCTAAGGTTCTAAGAACTTTTGAATTTCTTCTTAGTAGCCATCAGTTTCCAATTTTTTCTTCCTCTCTTCCATTTATTTTTTTTTATCTCTACCTCCAGAATCTGCAAATACTAACACTAGAAAAAAAAGCCCACATTAAAAAATAATAATAAAAACACTTCAAAAGGAAGCAACACTCTGCCATCAATTCCCTGTCTTTTAATTTTAAAGAATCAGACACCCGCATATACATACAAAAGGGGGGGGCCTATCCGTTTGTTCAGAGCCCATTAGGAATGTCATCTCTAAAACATCCTATTAATGCTTTCCAAAGATAGTCACCCTCAACACCACCGGACTTAAATACTAACCCTAACTACTTACACTTGGAACTTTAAAAATGAGTAAGTGAAATCATTCAGGAGCAGGCAAAAAACAAAAACAAGAAAACC
This sequence comes from Suricata suricatta, assembly GCF_006229205.1. Lineage (NCBI taxonomy): Eukaryota > Metazoa > Chordata > Mammalia > Carnivora > Herpestidae > Suricata > Suricata suricatta. Next base: position 28,544,873 of record NC_043710.1, on the reverse strand, counting down.
AAAAATTCCACAGATGAGATTTAATCTTGAGAAACAGAAAAGGGAAGGATTTGTGTTTGGCCTTCTTGAGCCAAGCATTATAGAGAGGAGAAAATTTTGCCTTTTTTATAAATCTTGCTAAATATTAAGGCTTATAGCAAAAAGAAATAAGAAGAATAGAGACCCCACCATATATAGCAAAAAACAACAACAACAACAACAAAATAAAGCTAGAGCTTAATACCGTACAGGTGAATTTTAGGAAACCTATTTCTGATTGGGAGGGAAAAAAGGTAGGGAGAAATGATGCTGTAAGCCACAGCAAGCAGCCAGTTGCTTATCAGTTAGGAGTTAGGAAGCCCAACTTTGGAGGGGGGGGAATATTCTGGAAATCCATTCAGAGTAATTTGAATGTTTCTCATTCACTCAGCTCTAATTCTGTTCACCTGGTCAGCCTAAGTCAAGTTTGGAGAACCACCTAGGCCCTCAGTCTTGCGATTCTACTGAGGACACCCAAGACACATCGATGGCCCCCATCCTGGCAGATGGCATGGAAGCCCCCCCCCCCTGCAGCGTTCCCAGTGATAAATATATAAATATACCTATCGGTAAATAAATACAAACAAATGATTTCGACAAGGAGGGCACCGCTTCCACAGCGCCAGCCGCGCTGGCCCCGGGAGAGTGCCTGGAGCTCCATCGGAAGGACAGCTCATCTCCCTAGGGCGAGGGCAGAAGGCAGGGCTCCGTCCTGCTGGACGGGCAGCTTCTGCAGCTGGGCAGCCGTTTCTGCAGACTAAACCAGGCTGCGCCGCTGCGCCCTGGCAGTCCTGACCCTCAGAGGACAGGTATACGTGCCCGAGCGCACACACACAGACCCTCTGCTCCCCCAACGCTCCGCTTCTCCCTCGCCAGCTCCTGTGCCCGCAGTGCCACGCCCAGTTCTCCCAAGTCTGTGCTCTGCACACGACGGAGCCGCGGGCCAGGACTGGCTGCCCGACCCTGACCCAAATCAGAGCCGGTTGGAAGCCGCCCCTTCTCGCAGGGAAGGAGTGAGCCAGCCAGCAGCTGCAGCACACACCACACCGCCCTTCTCTTGACAGTCCCCGGGTACATGTCCCTCAGGGAATACAGGCAGCAAAATGTCAGGAAGTAGATCTGCGCCGGCGACTGTACCAACAGTGCGCATGCGCGCAAAGGCCACTGCAGACGTGTGCAAGCATGCAGTGAAGGCTGACATTGAATAAAACTATATGCGCACATATAAAAACTGCACTCAACCTAGGAAGGTGTCTCTAAATGTGCAGTGACTCTGGTGGAATAAAACGATTAGTATATAGCATGCCACAGAGATGAAGCATAACGATCTGTTCACAAGTAACTGTGTAACCAGAAAATAGTAGATATTGAACTAGAAGGCTGTTTTTGAAAGCCTCTAATTAATTTCTATATTTCTGATCACTTGCCTTTGGGGATTCAAAACAAAACAAAAGAGCAGAGTACAATTCAGTGGAAATGTGTCTTTGTCCCCAGAGGTTTCTGCTGTGCAAGCATTTCATCCAGACGGCCAGAACCCCCAGCCTTTGACTGAACTTTGCAGAAAACTTATCTATATTGACTTATATGTTGCACAGAACAGACAGAAATAAAAGTCTCAGACAGGCCTTTTTCACCCAACAAAGGCTTATTTTTTTCCATCCTTTGCTTGGGCTCAAGCACTCCTGCCCTGCGTGCCGCCACTTTAAACATGATCAGATCTGTGCTTCATTGCAAATAACAACTGACCAACAATAGGCCCCGCTTCATAGATTTGGGCATGTTTGGCTTAAGCTGCCAATGACTGAAGGCCTTTAGCTCCGATCGGCCAGTCACAGTCCGCTTTGTTGTTGTCTGTTGATGTGTCTGTGCTCATTATTCCTTGACATGCAACATCCCCCCTCCACCCTCCAACCATCCACAACCGCACAGAAAGCGAGATTCAAATGGGAACAGCTGTAGTGGTTCAATGGGAAATGATGCCTCTTGTGCAAAGGGGAGGGAGAGGGAAGGGAGAGGGCCTATTTGAGAAAGGCAACAGCTTTCAGAGAGTCTTGTATAAGAAATCTACTTCTGAATATACTTCAGTGAAATCGCTGTTGAAACAGGCTGACAATGGAAATCTGCCCAGATTGAAAATGCCAGCCCTAATTCAAAAGACAATTCCTAGTTAATAGCTTGTTGCATTTTTAAATTATTTCTAGACTTTTGAGTTTTTGCATTAAATGGCTAACTGGGGAATGTGACTATTTTTATATATGTACGTTGTGGGTACAATTGGGCACAGATCTACACGCGGCTTTAAGTGGATTTTTTTTCTAACACATTTCTAATTAATGAAGCGGTAAGAACTATTTAAGAATTTTCAGGATATAAAATAGAGTATGTATGAAGGTAACCGTTAGTTTAGAATGATAATCTAACATGGAAACAAAATTTGTAACACCACACTATGAGGTTAAAAAGAAAATAGTATAATAAAGGAAATACAAAGGCTTTGGCATGGTTTTTACAATCAACAATGGTTAATTTTGATATGTAGTTGTGAACAACTTCAAAAACACTTAAGTTTAAAACTCTTGCAAGCACTTTTAATTGATTAGGAATGAATTCTAGATGCACAAAATGATTGGACTGTGAACAGTAATACAACTATATCTAAGAACAATTAATTTTCGCCGGCCAAGAAAGAAACGTATGATCGCATGAAAATGTGTATAAAACATCTATAGAGTATTCTTGTCAAATATAAATGAAATTAACTTTATTATAGAAATCATTCTGAGGATTTCTAGGGAAGACAAATACTTACATTTTGACATAAAACAAGTTGGATTTTTATCGAAGACACACTCTACCTTTTAGCTATCAACTTTTTTCTTCCTTGAATTTATATCTTACCCTTTTTTTGCACATAAACTTCATCTGTTAACAACCTTTGGAAAACCAACAGATATTCTTACATAAATCTAGTGCGTGTTGTTCCAGGTTCGATTATACGCAAAGGAATGATACAAACTTGGAACATCAGTCCATAAACTATGAACAGATGGTAGAAGTATTTGATAAAACTCTTAAATTTGTGGCAAAGCTTGTTGATCACGGTTTCTTTTTTTTTTTTTTAAACAACTTCATGACCAACACAGATCAAACATCCATCCAGGCTACGTTGTTCTTTTTTTTTCATAACATACAAATGCCCATTTACAAATAATACACCAAAATGAATAAAAGTTTGGATACCAAAATGAAGATTTGTTCCAACTGATAGCGTGCCTTCTGTATACAAAGGTCCTTGCTTCAAGTCCGTTCCCCAGGGGTTCGACACGGGACACAACTGCAGATCTGAAGTGCTTCTAACAGCCATTTTCCTTTCCTTCCTGAACGCCCAACTGTTGTGTCCACATAGTCACTGACTGAATTCACACCGTATATCCTTTTTTTTTTTTTTTTTACTGTAATCTTGGCCAATATTGAGACATATCAGGTTCACTTCCAGGAACTTGAACGGGAACTGACACACCAGGGGAAATGAGTCCTAGAAGTGGATGAAAGAAATAGCCATGTAGAAATTCCCTTCAAGAGACAAGCATGGAGCATGAATTTATAGGTTTAAAAAAAAAAATCTCTTAATACTTTCTAACATTCTAACTGTATTTAAAAAGAAATACAAGCAAAAAGTCTCACAAGCAAAAGTAGAACCTTCAGAAACAACATTACATGTTTATACATATCTACTGAATTCCAAGTATACACACACACACACGCACACACACACACACACACACACACACACCAGAACACCTCCATTTGTTTGCATGTTTGGAACTTTAGCAATAAATCTATCTCTTGCAAAGGGCCACCTGGGTGGCTCAGTCGGCTAATGTCCAACTTCAGCTCAGGTCATGATCTCGAGGTTTGTGCGTTCAAGCCCTGTGTCAGGCTCTGTTCTGACAGCTCAGAACCTGAAGCCTGCTTCTCTCCTGTGTCTCCCTCTCTCTCTGTCCCTCTCTCTCAAAAATAAATAAACATTTAAAAAGTTTTAAAATAAAACTATCAGGGGCACCTGGGTGGCTCAGTTGGTTAAGCGTCCGGCTTCCGGCTTCAGCTCAGGTCATGATCTCATGGTTTGTAGCTTTGAGCCCCGAGTCAGGCTCTGTGCTGACAGCTCAGAGCCTGGAGCCTGCTTCCGATTCTGTGTCTCCCTTTCCCTCTGACCCTCCCCTGCTTGTGCTCTCTCTCTGTCTCTCAAAAATAAATTTAAAAATTTTAAAAATCTTTTTTTAAATGAAAAATAAAACTATCTCTGGCAAACCAAGGTGGTACTTCTTCAGCTGCGAGGAAAGGCCTGGAGGGGCTGGGAAGGTGAGAAGTCTTTCCCCAACGCTCACCACACGCTGCTCACTCAGGGGCCCTCACTGCTGAGCTCTGGCTAGCAGTCTCTCTTCAGAACACTGCCATTCTCAGGCCCCATCTTCCTATACAACTTCTGTGACCCAATCGAGGAAAAACAACTTTGCTTTTTGTCTCCATGGTGTCAAGTTACTAACTGCCTTGGCTAAATTTCCCCTTCTGATCAGTCCCCCCACCCGCCCCCCAGAAGTGAGCAGCAGAGAGTTAGACACGCCAGCACACAAGGCCAGGAGGTTCTTTCTAGGGTAACTCCAAGTGACGTCGGAGCCCCCGGCAAGAGCAGCTGTACAGGCCGCCCCCGCGCAGCCCGGGGGAGCGGCGGCTCACCTGTGGAAGTGGCGCCCGAGGTGCCCATGGGCTGACTGCTCATGTGCGTCTGCATGTGGGGGGGCGTGTAGGCGTCGTAGCTCCGCCCGTTCACCGAGGGGCTGGTGGGCAGCATGCAGGAGTACGAGGAGGTCTGGCTGGGGACCGGGGGCTGAGGGAGAAAGGCAGAGCCGTGGTTACCGAGCCGCACCACACACAGCCACCTCCCCGGGCTCTCTGCTCCCGAGCTCTGCCCACAAGTCTGGTCCCTGAAGACGCGCTGGTGGAAAGTGTGACCGTGGGGCCTCCACCAGCCCTCCCGCTGACCACTGCTAAAGTGAAGTTGGCTAAAAGTAATATAAATTCGGACAACTGTCTAACTAGATGGTTGGTGCTGCCCATAAAATTAATAGGGTTTCTGTCCATTTTCCCCTTGGACCTCTGCTAGCATCTTCAGAGAATCTACAGCATGAGGACTTCCCTTAAAACACACCCCCTCCTCTCCTGCAAATCCAGTCTATTCGGGAACATAGTGACCCCCCAGGTCCGGTATCTCGGGCTTTGGGCAGAGAATGGTGGATGGAGTTCTCCTTAAAGTCTACTTCAAGGGACCTTGGGAGGCTTCCATGGTTGGACTCATGGGATTAAAAATTCTTTAAAGAGACACATCAGTTATGATCTCAGATTAAAGTGGTTGGAAGTATCAGTGAATGCCGAGCCCCATCCTGAGAATTAGCTGTGACTTCCTTACAGACCTAAACACCCAGATTGGGTTTTATACACAAAATTGGGTCACTGCCCTCTAAGTGTCTGGTCTAGTGGTATTGAGGAGGTAAAGCTTTCTCCTAACTGAATAAATACACAGGGCTGGGAGAAAATCCTTCGTGAGCTTGCACAGAGCTACGCCAGGGCAGCAAGATTGGGATGAATTAATAAAAGCATCATACTGGGAATAAGGGAGATGATGGTACTACTCTGTTCTGCAAACTGCAGAAATTATTAACATTTCATGATCCACATTCTCAGAAAGAGTGACACATTAGAGAAAATTCAGAGGAAGACACCCACCCTTTGTAAAATGGCTGAAGATTTGGGTCAACAAGATGAACTGATGGACAGACAGACCAGCACACCCCAATTCCAAAATTCAGAGAGTAATTTTCTCTGAACAGTAGAATCACTAATAATTTTTTAATTTTCTCTATGCTTTACAAAAGTATATATGTTTTGTTTCATAGAAGCTGTGTAACTTTTAAAAGTCAGTGTGTGAAATAAATTGACCCCCACACCACTTTATAGGTGGAAATAACCTTAATAAAAGAGTAGCACTTATTTAATCACTTAGATATTTCTCATATACAAATTTTGTTATCTTTGCAGAAACCTAGATGCCGCGTCAATTTACAAAACTGAATAAGACATTCAGTGGCCTTATTAAAGTCAGAGGATGACTGCTAACATCAGGTTCAAAGAGGCAAGCAGGCCTTGAGGGCCCTGCCAGAATTTCAGCTCACATTTGTTTCTAATTCCCAAAATCATTTCCTCTAGGCAACCTGACTTCTGGAAAATTCCAAAACAGTTGTAGTGATACCAACCAATGGGCTGTTAATCCCTTAATTCACATTAATTGCACTATGGCTACTAATATCCAGATGCAATAAAAATAAACGCGTGAATAATTCCTCTGAAGTCGCTTATCTAGCCGCTTGTATATTTGTCTGGAGGCTGTGAAACATTTATTTTGCTGTTATTTGGGCTTGAAATTCATCAAAAGATGTTCAGTGGTGAGTAAATAATCTGTAAGCCCACAACTGTTTCCAGCAGCGGCTCACGCCGGCCAGTCTCACACCATCCGGCATCTTCTAAGCAGCGCACAAACAGGAGTCCTGGGAAAGTCACCACAGAAGGCGCACCGGAAGGAAGACCAATTTTTTTTTCCCATCAAGAATCCATCCAGCTCTAAAGTTCTAATACGCTCCACCTGCCTTCTACAGCTTCCATCATAAAGGGCGAACCTACTCCAGGGCCTGGCCCACGGAGGAGCTGATAAACGTTTGGGACGGAACGGAGAGCAGAGGCAGGCTGTCACCCTGAGGGAAGACCATCAGCCTATCCAGGCAGTGAGGAGCACCACAAACTCATTACATGACCCTTGGCGAAGACACACTAAATTTTTAGCAAGTACCTGTATTCCTTTTTTTTATCATAAGCCGTAGAAAGAACACTCACCATTCCTTTATATCAAAGTCTATCCCGCAATCCAAATATAAATCTTATTTCTGATCCTTTTTTCTTCCTCACTGGTTTGTCATATGTACACTAAATAGTGTCCAAAATGCATACACAGGTTATATATTCATTAGCATGAACACATTAATAGAAACCCAAACTTAAGGATACCAACCCCTTACTATCTGATAATGTGCCAGTGTTATTTCCGTTTTTGGACACAACTTTCACCGATACTCCAAACATGCCCCATTTCCACCCAACGTTATCAAGCTAACATCCTCTAGAAGCAAAAGGCAGATTAACTTGGCTTTTTAAGAGCACGAATCAATCAATCGATCAGTCCAACTACAAGAGTGGATTGACTGTTTTCACCTCAGCCTTGACTGGCTAAGCTAATCACCGCAGTGCGAGAGGCCCCCGCGGGCGCATGCATGGCCCGTGAGGTCTGCAGACCCTGCCCCGTTCTCCACTTCCTCCCCAGGCAGACGACCGCAGCCTCACTTACTTGCATAGGCAGGTTATTCGCCATCGTGAAGCTGGGCATGGGCGGCAGAGCGCTGTACGTGTTTGTGAGGGCTGTGTCCGTCCGGCCCAACATGGAGCCAGAGGTGAAGGAGGAAACTGCAGGGAGAGAGACACCGCAGCCGGTCATGCTGAAAGTCAGAGTCAGGCCAACAGGTGAAGCACAAGAATTACTAGTCGTAGTATTCAAATTACCAGGCGTGGTGGGCTGTGGGATTGGCTGGTAGACGCTGGTGCTGAAACTACTGCTGATGGGGATGTGGCTGGGCGTGTTGCTGGCCTGTCTCCTCTGATTCCTCAGTTTTTCTTCTCTTCTCCATTTGGCCCTCCGATTGGAAAACCATACCTGGAAATCAGAGGCAACAGGTTAGGCCTGTGCCTACAACTCAACGTCCCCCCTGGTACTTCCTCTGCTCCCCACCCCCACCCCATCCCCCTGTGGCAGCAAAGCATTTAGCAGACTGAACCTTTTACTATTTGTATCAATGAACGGTGTTCCTTAGAGGCACCTTTGTCTCTAGAAAGGGCAAAGCATGAAACCGCATGTTCTCTGGGTACCTGTATTCTTGCTTCAGGTAGATCTATTTTGGCCGCTAGTCTTTCTCGGGCAAACACATCTGGGTAATGGGTTCTTTCAAATTCTGAAAGAGTAAGTGGCGTTTTCTATGTTGCACCAGAACTACACAAAATGTTTCAACCAAGTCCTGGATCAAATTGGTTCCCGCCTCCCCATTTCTGTCCCTTCCAACCAATTCCCTTTAAAATGCTGCTACTATGAACACTGTACTTGGAAGAGCTATCCCACCAAAACCACGTTACATTTCCTTTGGAAGGACATTCATTTGAGGACCCTTCCGTGGCCTGAATTAGCAAAACCATCATTTTTTCTTTATGAGAAGTCAGACTCTTAGTCTTTGAATTACTAGTACATGAAAAGAAGAAAGAAAACACACACACACTGAAGAGATGCCCAGAAAAAAAAAAAAAGAAAGAAAAAAGAAAGCTTTTCAGTCCTCTATGCAAAGGGCCCTGGCTAAATTTAGCTCTTTGTACTGAAGATGTGGCATTTAGTTTGATTTACGGCCTCCCTACGTTGAAAAACTCCATCACCTTTCTCCAGGGCCTCAATTTGCTCTTGGGTAAAGGATGTTCTATTTCTTTGCAGCTTCCGCTTCAGCTGAAGTCGCATTTGGGCCTCGTCTGAATCTTCTCCATTGGAACTGATGGAGTTGGTATTCTCTCCCCCTCCTTCCTGTTGCTGGCAGCCATCTGGAACAAAAAGAAAAGGACAGTAAGAGAAATCAAGAATAACTCCGAGCCTCCAAAAGGGGCCTGGGTATAACCATAAACTCCAAGAGCAGTACATTGTGAGAGTCTCACCAAGACAGTCCCAAGGTAACCAAGCGTCAGTCTCCTTCTAATAAAAGACATGAGTGACACATGCTGTCTTACCACCATTTTCTTTCTTTCTGTTTTTATCAAGAAGAGACTGCACAATACGGACATTACAGAGTGGCGTTTCTTTGAATAACAAAACAAGTGCTGAAGTTTCCAATTAAAATGGTTTTTCCTAACTAACCTTGAGTCCCAAACGCTTCACCCATTTCCCCTTTCCCTGCAGAATTTATTTACCTATAGCTCTGTTGGGAAAATAGAAGAGTGATGTTCAAGATTTCAGCTGATCTATAATCAGTAATTCCTATCTAATCAATTAGATGTTGATAGGTTTGTAGAAAATGCTATTAAGAAACCAAACCAAGCTTGTAATCTTTTTAAAAAAATATTTATCTAGTTTTTATTTGAATTCTGCACAGTCAATTTCATTTTAAAGGTTGTGAATTTAGAAATGCTTGCATTGTTCTGCAGTTTTATTCAACTATTGTATGAGCGCGCTTTGCCTTGACACCTATTACCAGCACAGTTGTAATTATATCATCACCAAGAACAGGCTATAATTGCTGAAAATGGAATTTTATATTTAGATAAAAGGACTGTCCATTCTTTGTAATGTGTTGCACCAGAGAAAAGTAAGATTTCTTTTAAATTTTTAACGTGTAATTTTAAAAAAGAAATAGTAGAGAGTTCACTAACTAGCTAAATATGCTGCAGCTGAGTCCTTGGCATATCATTTAAGTGGTACATTTTTAATTAGGGCATTTCCACCACTTTTACTGTAATTTCTATCATTAAACAGGGGAAAGTTTTATTGTTTTCCCTTGCTGCTTCCAGGGAAGATGTACCCTTGGGCGAGCTGTACCTCGCCCTGCCTCTTGCTCCTGAGGCCACATCCTGTCTGAAGGGAGGACTCAGCCCTCACGGAGCCTCCAGAGCCACTGCAGGCGGGGTCCTGCATCTTGGGTCCTGAGGCCCCGGGGGATACCAACAGGGGCTGCCCCCATCCTAGAAATTTGGCCGCTGGGGGGGAGGGGCCTCTAGGGGCGCGTTGGTGGGAATCGACTTGGCCAGGAATATCATTTATAACCAGGAGACAATAGGCAGCGCCTTCAAAGAGTTCAGGGAATTGTGACAGGATCTAGTGGGATCTTTTCAGAAACTTTGAAATGTTTTAAAACCCCAACTTTCTCCCCCATTTAAACAGGCGGATTCATCGGCACTGGCCACCATATGGGCCCTTGGAGATCTATTGAGATGACCACCAACACTTGAATAGCGAAGGGCTGCTTTTCAGCGCCGCACAATGCCCCGTGAGTAAGGGAAACTATTAAACTCCTGGGGCAGGAGCGTTGGCAAACTTTCGTGGGCAGAATTTTGAGGCCACAATGAGCGCGGACAACAAAAGGATTCTCTTGAGGCGTGCAGCGGGCCACATTGTGTCACAAGAAGCCCAGTCAACAGACTTTTCAGTGAAGTGTGTTAACCCCTCTGCTCTGCTATCATTAATCACTGTCCGAAGAGAGGGCGCCTCAGTGCTATTTAGGGCGCTTGGCTGGGGGGATGGAGGGGGGATGGGGGGCCAGAGCAGGGAGTGGGGAGAGACAGGAAAAGTAGATGGGGACCAGGCGGGCTTGTGTGGGAGGGGTGGACGGGGGGGGGGGGGGGGGGGGGGGGGGGGGGGGGGGGGGGGGGGGGGGGGGGGGGGGGGGGGGGGGGGGGGGGGGGGGGGGGGGGGGGGGGGGGG
>NC_043710.1:28513396-28534146 GCF_006229205.1 Suricata suricatta | reverse complement strand
GAAAAAAGAGGATCTAAGGAGACAAGGAGAGAAACGAGGAAAGGAAGACAGAGAGAGGCAATTACTAAATAGACTGGCTCTACTTTGGGTCATCTCCGGCTACTTCAGAGAGATGGGGAGAGGGGTGGGAGAGGGCTACCTAGCTGTGGGAGACGCTGGAGTCACGTGTGTGGGCACAAGTGTCTGTACTAATTTACCGCCCCAAGTTTCCGGGTGACTTCAAAATGGAAAGAAAGAAGAGATCCCCCCTCCCCCCTTATTTTCAGATTCAGGGAAAGAGGAAGACTTTACAAATAGTCCTTTAGGCCAACTAGAAACAAGTTCTGTGGGTTATTGCTTTGGGGAAGCACAAAAACCTCCAACCGTCACACATTTAGGCACTGGGGTGCTTAGGAGAGCACAATCTTGTCTCACTCTGGTGGTCGCTCATGCCCACCCCAGTCTTTTTTTCTGGCATATTTGATATCACCAATTAAACAAAGCTGCCCAGGTCGCCCTCAGAAGACCCTTGCAAATAGCATTCTCTACTCTCTACCTCTCTGACATTTTCCTAATTTAAAACTTGGAGAGTTTAATGCTCTTTTCCCCACCCCCCCGCCCATTTCTCCCTGTCTCTCTGTCTCTTACACACTAAGCAGCCATGGCTCTGACATGAAAATGACACTTAAGGCATGGGGGGGAGGGAAGTCAATGGGGATAGAGAGCCCTTTGGGAGGGGGATGGGAGTGGAATTAGAGGCAGGCCAGGAGAAACCCGTGGCTGCAGGATCCCTCCACCACCCGGCCGAGCAGTCGGGCCCTGTTGAAAGTTTATTTGCTACTGTCAAAGTAGCAACTGTTCGCAGCCAGGCGCTGAAGGAAAGGTCACTCTTAGATTGGGCGCCCCCCCCCCCTATTCTTTAGTGGATTTACCTTCCACTCTTAAAGCTTTTAACAAAATAAAACTAAAGTTGGATCTCGAATTCTCCATATGATAAACCTAAGTGGCGGACAATTAAGATGTCTTCTTTAAAAGGCGCCCCCTCGGAGCGCGCAAAGAAGAGGCCTTCAATGGGCGCCGTCCACCTTCCAGCTAATCCGTGAGAAGGCGAGTGAAAGCGCCTCCCATTATCCCAGCCCCAGGACCATCTGACGCCGGGGATAGGATTTGTTTCCTGGAAGAAGGAGAGGAGAAAAAAAAAAAAAAAAAAGACGCTGGGAAATAAAATCATTCCTTAGTTTCTTAGTGTCTTAATCAGTGAGGCGGAAAACAAGCAAGAAAAGATAGCAACCCGGTTGCGGCACCTTTTCAGCTCTAGAGCGCGGATCAAAACATTGTAGCATCTGTTGAAAAGAGACTGACTAAATCCTATAGAGGGCCTGGGTATTATGGGGGTGGGGGGGGGGAGGAGATAAGAAAAAGTGTCTCCGTGATCCCTAAACCAAATCGCTGGAGAATTGGGGCTGGATAGAGTTGTCTCTTGTTGTTGTCAGCCCACGTCGTCACGATTTTATTCACCGCCGCATGGCGTTGATCAGATGGAAACCATATTTGTCTCCCTCTGAGACCTAACCTCGCCTTATGCTTTCGGAGTAATGGACTCTTTAAAACTCCAAAACGGCTTCCCGGGCCTGGAGTCCGGGCGAAGGGGAGGGGGCCTTCTTAGCACCAAAAGGTCTGGGATCCCCGGGTCGCGTCGGTCGAAGCCCGCCACCAGCGCCCCGCGCCCCCACGCCCGCCCGGGACCCCGCTCGGGAAAGGGGGGGTGGGGTGTCCCGACGTGTTCTTTCCCAGCGGCGGGGGGAGGGGGGGTCGGTGCCCGCGGTCGCTGCACCGGAGTGGGTTTCTAGTGGGGACGGAGGGAGGATTGACACTTGGGGAGTCGGAATTCTCCAGCGATTCTGCGCATAAAAGTTAAAAGCTCCTGAACTAGCGCCACCTCCCGCCGCCACCGTCCCCACAGGGTCTTTGAGTTAGGCTCTCGCTTCCCGCCCTCAAGTTTCCCGGGACGAAAAGCTGTCCTGATCGGGCGCCACCTCTGGTGGAAGTGGAGGAGCTGGCGAAACGGCTGCCCCGGATTCCCGTCCCGGCTTCGGAAAGCAGGCGGGTGGACGCGCTCTAGGCCCCCTGCTAACGCGAGCACCGAGAGGGCCCGCGCGTGGAGGCTCCGGGCTCGGCCCCCCGGCCCCGTTCACTGCGCCGTCCCCAAGAGTTCTCGGACCCTGGCGGCCAGACTCGGCGGGGGAGGGGTCACAACGACCCCAGGATGCTGGGGGGTGAGGGGCGGGCGCTGGGGAATGCCAAGGTCGGGTGTCTCCGGGGTGTGTCCAGTGTGCGCACGTGGGAATCCAACAGTTTCAAAGGTCAGGTGAGGGTGTGGTGGTCTACACTCAGCCCTGTCACTCCCTGTCCTCATCAGAGTCTGGAGGAGGCCTGGGCCTCGGCCTGAGCCGCATCCCAGGAGGCCGCGGGGTCGGGACCGGACAGGACGAGCTGGCCAGCGGGGTCGCCCGGGGGAGCCCGGGCCCAGCGCATCAGGAGGCCTCTGCGGGCCGCGCGGCCGCGCTGGGAAACACGGAGCAAGCGCTTTGCTCCCTATCTTCCCAGTGTCCGTCCTATATTGTTTTCTGCTCTTAAAACTGACATGTCTAATTGGCAATTGGTGCCGAATCGTGTCCAGAGGTCTCTTGTGGAACATTTCTACAGCTGTCTCCTTCAACTAGACGCTTATTCATGTCGCCTTAATGAGAAACAAAACGTTCTCTAATGAGCAATTACAGAGCGACAGGATTGTTCCCATAACAAATTCTTGCGAGTGACAGAAGCATCCTTTGTACCAGATATTTCGCATACTGTTACCGATTTTCCCTTCTCTAGCCCGGCTCCGTGGAGGCGTGGGGCACCCGGAGCGGGTCCGAGAGCGCACTGACGCGCGGGCAGCCTGGTCGGCGTCCCGCGCCGCCGCCCCCGGCCCGGAGCCCCCAGGCTTCGTCGGGCTCCGGGGAGTGAGACGCCACGTCCCATTATCCCGCATATTATCTCCTTGTCACAAGGACAACAAATACCGATTAATCTTCGGAGTAAACTGTTTCCTATTCTTGACCAAGCTACCTCGGGGTGTGCAGGGGAGGGGAAAGCCAACCTCCGCCACCCCACCCCCATCTGTTCCTCTTCCCCCATTCCTTTTCATAGATCCTGCGAGGGTCCTGATTCCTTCTCTCCTCCCAGCCCCCCAGCAGCTCCAGGCACCCCGCAGGCCGGCTCACAGTGTCCTCACCCCACCCTTCTGTGCAGTCGCCACCCACAGAGAGTGAGAACTGGGGGCCCAGAGAAACTGAGGGAATACGACCCAGATGGACCCAGATGATGGTGTTGCTGGAGTCGGGAGTCCGCGGCTCCCAGTGCCCTAGCCTGTTCTCTGCCCTCATCGTGCTGCTTACCCTTTCACGTGCACCCTCCTCATACTCACATAATTTGTCAATTACGGCAAAGAGCAAAACGATACAATTATGTTTACCTCGCAGTCTGTCAGTGTGTTAACTTGTCACACTTCTACAGCAAGGGGGCTCTCCGTGCATTTTAATGGCAAATTTGAATAGGGCACCACGCAGCTAGCTCTTACACACACACACACACTCCTGCCCAAAACACATAGGTGCACACGCGCACCCGCCAGGTTCTCACTAGTCCTGACATACGCAATCCTCGGATTCGAAAGCCAGTGAGATAGTTGGACAAATACTATACTACCCTCCTACAGGGCAGGTCAATGTGTCCCAAGCCTTGGAAGAGTCTCTGCGCTACATTCTTCAAGCACAGAGGTGGAGAAAGGGAAAAGGTTGAGGGAGAAGATGGGCAAGTGGCTGATACACGGAGAGTTTTGAGGATAGGTGCTTGGGCTTTTTACCTTGCGTAGGTTGCCCTGGCACAGAAGTCCCCGGATACCAACCCGGGCGGGTGCCCCAGCTTCCGGTCTGCCCATTCAACATCCTTAGTTTATCATACATGCCGTCTGCGCCCATCTGTTGCTTTTCGCTAGCCAGGTTGCGAAGAACTCTGTTTATTGATGACACCTGTAAATCAAACCAAAATCAAACCAAATGGTAGCGTCTCCTGAAGACACTTGCCCTATCTTCAGTCCCATCTCAGCATGCCCACTCCCTTAAAGAACGAAACTTTAACACATTAAAAAAAGAAACCCTCCCAGACATCCTGGGACAGTGGGTAGATTTGCAGAGACATTGTGGACAGAATGACAGACATCACTCTGGACGTGGAAACTGAGTTGGATAGAGAATGTGGGATGGAGAGGGCATTTGCTTCACTGCTGCTGGATGTCTGTAGTGACCTAATCTTTGTTAAAAGATTTCCTCAAAAAAAAAAAAAAAAAGACAGGCTTGATTTAGAGCTTTCTTTCACTTTGTTTTCTATTAGGGCAGAAGTGGACGTTTGATACCCGAAGGAAGGTTCAGGCAGTCTGGGTTGGAGGAGGTTAGATTTTGGTTTTCATTTTCCTTTTCCTTCTTTATTCAAGTGCCTTTCCCTGCGTGCCTCCACCCTCTACTCTGCAGCATGCAAATAAGGTGAACAGCTCCCTACACTTGACTCCCATTTTCCAGAAGACCAAAAAAGGTCAGTGTGCTCCTCTCAACACCCTCAGCCTCAGAGGTGACACGGGGGAGCAGGAAAGAGACAGAGACAGGATGACACGGGTAGGGAGGAGCGGGGTGGGCAAGTACAGAGAGAGATGGTGAAGAGGAAAGAGCAAGGGGCTTCGGGCAGGGAGGGGGAGTGTTCTTAGTAAACTTACACTTGGTATGTTATCGTTGGTACAGACCCCCTCGGACAGTAATCTGTCTCGGATTTCCCAAGCAAAGATGGACGGGCACTCCCGTTTATACTGGGCTATTTTGCTTACAACTTCTGGAGTCGCTACTCTCGGCTTACTACCACCGATTGCCCTGGGTCTGATGGAGCCAGTCTCGTAATACCTGCCCAGAATTTTACTCACACATCCGTTGGACACCTGCATAGGGGAAGTGGACAGAAAACCACATTATTAATAATTTCAAGACAAAAATAAAATTGTTTAAGTATGCATTAAACAATGACAAGCTTACGTTTTGATTGTCCAGCACTTGGACTTTTGCATCTGCATGGGTCTATAACACAAAAATATACCTTCAATGGTATGAGAACTTACTGTAGAGAGCTTTTTTTCTTAAAATTACATTTGTAGCCCTAAAAACTACAAATATGATGATAATTTCAAACATTTTGAACTAAAAAAAATACCCTAATTTTAAAGTTTTTAAAAAAAAAAAACTGTTTTCCTAAACATTGCCTGAAGATGCATCAAAACGAAGTCAGATAAAATTTTTTGTGCTGACCTTGCCTAAAGTAGTGCCATATTTTAATGAGCAAAGAGGAGAAATAAATTAAAATTTTACTTATTTTCCTTTAAAAATATGCCCAATTTTGTAAATGTGAGTTAGGTAGGGAAGTAAATAGCACTTGCCTTTTAAAATCAATAAATATTCCTCATGAATATGAAGAATGCAAACAAATATCTCAAAATCAGAGGTGAGCGTGGCATGAGGGAGAGGGGAATGAAATTATGCTGGTTTACGTAACTCAGCTGATTATAGTTCATAAACTGTTACCACAATTGATGATTTTACCAAATGAAGAGAGAAAGGTGTTTGGTGTTGTTGTTTTTTTAATTCACACACACAATTCTTTTTCCTTAAGCAGATGAGTTATCTTAAGTGACTGGCCCAGGTTGAAAGAGATAGGGAAGGATGCTGGAAGGAAAGGGGAAAGAGGGGAAGGCAGGGGTGTGGGATAGGGGCTGGGGTGGGTGTGGGAAGGGGGTCCATAATTAGCAGCATTTACAGTAAGAAATGAAGAGAGGGCGTTGAGAGTGGAGGGCCGCGGGGGCGGCGAGTGGGGCGGCGCCGGGAGGATCACCTGCAGAATTCGGGAAATGTCGCACGGCCGGGCCCCGCTGTGAGCTAGCTCTACGATCTTCTGCCGGGTGGAGTCCGGCAGTGGCCGCCCGTTGACAAAGACACCACCGAGCTGATTCACTCCGCTGTGACCTGAGGAGAAGGGAGAGGAGAGGAGAGGAGAGCAGAGCAGGGAGGAGAAGAGAGGAAGAAGAGTCAAGAGAAAGAGGAGGAGGAAGAAGAAGAGGAAGAGAAGACAACCACAATGCATCCTCAGCTCCCTGCCAGCCCATGCCAACCTCAGGGATGAAGGCCCTGCTATCGATCAAACACGACTCCGGGACCCCGCAGCCATATGGGGCATCAGGCAGCCCAGCCCAAACACAGCCACGCTGCGTTACAGAACCCACGCCAGTGAGCAAGAACACGCGCACCTCCCGGCCGCTGTCACTCCAGCCCTCTGCCCCTCTTCATAAACACCCCGGCCGGCCGGCCCCTGAACCCACAAGGTGCAAATCATCGTTTCAGAAAATATCCTTCCAAAGATCCCCTCTTGAATGTCACGGCAAAACGTGGCTTCTACAGAACCCACACCAAATCTCCAAGGTCCCTGCATTGTTAGAACTGTTATAGCAAATCCTACAGCTCTTCAGCATTCTCTTGGACTCCACAGTCCAGAAACGTTTGCTGTCACACTCCAAACTCTGGTGGAGGCACCACGCAAGCCCTGGAGGTTTTTAAAAATTACATATATGTATTACACTACATTATATGTACACATGAAGAGACAGGAAAGGAAATACAGAAGAACCAGAGCAGCAGATCTCCGGCTGGAGAACCCCAACCTGCGCCTCCAGTACAGGCGTGAGGGTCAGAGCCCAGATCGTTCCAACCACAAAGTAGTCCGCCGGCTTGCAGCTGTGGGGCGGAGAGCTGGGAGTCCGTTTGCACAGGCCACAGCTCGCTGTACTTCCGCTGCTGAACTTGGCCTTCCACACAACCAAGGGCAGATATTAGCAAAAATCAAAAAGCGAAAAGAAAAGGAAAGGAGCACACCACAGTGTCTTCTATCCCTCCTTTATCTTGTTATTCTCACAGCCTCACCCCCATTGTCTAATCTCAGAGAACTGGGAACGGGAGTTAGCACCTCTCTGTAGCCCCCTCCCCAGAAACCACAGGCACACAAATAAAGCCAATTGCCAATTTCCACTTCCTTAAAAATCTCCAACCTGCAGCTTGGGACTCTAGAGAGCAGCTCTTCCAGGAGAAGACGTGGCTCGCTGCTCAGCTCCCTTCTCTCTCTCTCCTCTTCTCTCTTCTCCTTGGAGCCTCTGATAAATTGACTCCAGGAGCTTGAGCTTCTTAGCAATAAATAAGCTCCAAATATAGAAGAGGGGGGAAAATATGATGAGCCTCTCTGACATTTGTCTTTAAAATAAAACTAGCTGCACGTCAAGTTTGAGCTTAATTTCTGGAAATAGGCGGAAGTCGCTCCGGATCATGCATGGAAGGCTAATTGAAAAGATCAGTCGGGGCGCTTGTGGCAGCCTTGTCACTTTGTGACAGTGCTCCGCTCCGGGAAATTGCATCGTCACGACAAACGGGACCGTGATAAAACGACCCTTTCCGTCCCTATTTGTAGATCACTCAGACGAGATTGAACTGCACTCGTTTCCCCTTCGAGGGGAGCCGAGTTTTCAGGGTAGCCGAAGGCTTGGGGCGGAGGGGGGGCTCTCGCCGATGGGGGGGGCAGAGCCTCAACTCGATGAGAAGTGACAGGCGTTTGGGGGATCTGGGCTCCGGCCGGGCCCAGCACAAGCAGGGACATCGCCAGGACACCACTTCTCCGACAGAGCAAGGCCTCGCCCGTGCTTCCGGTTTCTCCTAAGTTCCTTTATTGCCTTCCTTTGCCTCACAACACCAGTCTACTGCTCTGGCGGCGAAGTCTTCCCTTTGGGCAAAGGGAGCCTTCCCGGGAAGAGAAAGGCTGTCCCAGAGAGAGACCCAGAAAGACTTTACAAACTTCACGCACAGTCTGGGCCATTCCCAGTCTATGAATGCCAAGGCGTGTGAGGCCACCTAATCCTAGACCTCCCTCCTCCCCTCTTTGTAAAAACATAACGTGCCTGCCACCTCGGCAGCCACCGTCGGCGGGTGCCCGCCCAGGAGACGCCAGGGCCAGGTTGCCTCTGCCAGCATCGAAAAGGCAGCGAGGAAGCGCAGCTCTAAGTTCCCCTTCAAAGGTTAAGCCTCAATCATTGTGTCCCTTCCCTAGGGACGGCTGGCGCTCTCGCCCAGTGGCGATGATTATGCGCCTAGAATTCGACCGCGAAGCATCTAATAGGAAAACATATGGTGTCAATTTGGATGCTCTGCGCCTCGCGCACACCCGGGAGCGAGCGGCACAAAGCCCTGCAGGCCGGCCCGCGACCCCGCGCCCCTCGGGGCCTGCCAGCCAGGCCACGGCGGCAAACGCTCAGCGCGGCGAGCCCTGGCCGGGACCTGCCCCAGAGCCTGCGGCTGGGGAGCCTGAGCTGCAGGGGGAGAACCCAGCAGCCAGGAGAGGTGGGCAGAAGCCATTGCCTCGCCAAGGAAGGTCCCTCCCGGGCCTGGCAGGTTCTGCACAACTAACCCGCCTTAAAGCTCACCACCTTTGAATCCTCTCCTGCGCTTTGCGCCCCCCAAGCCACTGAAGCACCTGGGGTGGCTGGCGCTACCAGGCCTGATGGATCCCTCACTGGAGACCCTCCGAGGTCTGCAGCTCAGCAAGGGAAAGTTGCTGGAAGACCCAGGCCCTTCTGCACTCCTCTTACAGCTGAACCTTTAAACCGCGTCCAGACTCTGAACCTCAGGCCAGGCCTGGTTTCACTGGGCCTCCAGGCCCCCAGGCTCGGGCTCCAGACTAGCCCTGCCGCATACCAGCACCCAGTACCGCTATCACTGAGCAGGAAGGTGGGCTGGGGCCCAGAAGGCCTGAGCACAGAGAGGATGGGAGGCACAAGAGCCGGAGAATCAAAAGCACTGCGGGCCTGGACCGATCAGAACCCACACAGTTGCAGCTACCAGGGCGGAGCTTCTCCAGTTCCAAGGCTCAGCACCCAGTCTCTTCCCAGACCCAGTAAACCTGCTCTGGCCAGTAATAGCCCCAGGGTTCCAGTGTACCACCTCCCTGCCGCCCCCACCACCACACAGACCAGGGTACCCCGCTCCCTTTGCCTTTTAGGCCGGTAGCTAGGGTGGGGAGGGGAGGAGCTGTCCTGAGAGTGACTGGGGGAGGGGAGCCCCCACACCCCTCCTGGACTGTGGTGACTTGCAGTCTTGGCTAAACCCGAAGGGGCCTCCTTCTCCTCGGGCAACTCAGAGAAGCCTCCGCCCCTCCCAGTTCAGCCCAGCCTCTCTCTCTGGGGTCAGAGTCCGGGCAGGGGCGGGGAGGGGGTGTGAGTTACAGGATTTGGGGGGGATGGAGTTTCTCTACCTCAGCTTCGCAAACTCTAGCGGGCTGTTGTGAAGGGCCCAGCCCCTGTTCTTCTAGGAGCGAGAACGGCAGCGTAAATGTCCTCCGATCTCGGGTTGCTGGTCGTGAAGGGGGGGCGCACCTGCCTCAGGTCCCCGGGCCTCTTGCTTTTTCCCTCGTGCCCGATGGGCCTGGCCAGCGTGGACACCCACGAACCTCTGAGCCCTCCCCTGACCTGCCAGTCCCATGTCCCCAGCCCGAAGTCCGAGAAAAACCGGAGGCACTTACTGTTCTGCATGCTGGGGCTCGCTGGGGGCCGCAGGATCCCACGGGGCTCGAATATGGGGCTCTGTTAGCAAGGATATAGGGGTTAATCCAGAGCCCGCGCCAGGTAGGCCCTACCTCCTGACCGAGGATGACCTGGACCAGGACAGGAGAATGCCCTTTCTTGAGGAAATAATCCACTCAATCACTTGGGGCCACCTCCGCCCTCCAGTGTATACAAAATCTACCCTTTGGGCTACAAATAAAACACTCCAGTATCCCCAAGCTGTTTTCCCCAAACCCCTTAGTAGTTAACTCTTTAATCAGGAGAAACAACCCAATTTTGATTTTTTTTTTCTTCCATGTGAACAACAATGAACAAGAATTCTGACTCTTTCAGGTTTTGGAACCCAAAGCAGCCACCAGAACTTGCCTGAAATCTGGGAAGTCTGTCCACTCTTACAATAAAAGGTCTCACACATCTGCGCACCCCTAGTTAAAGTCTTCCCCCTAAGACAAAACAAAAGGAGAGAAAGGTACGTCAAGCTGTGGCTCAAAAGCATAGGCCCATGGGCTCTCAGAGTCACACTCTCAGAATCAAAACAAAACAAAACAAAACAAAACATGCATCTAGGGCTCAAACTACCATAAAACCCTAAATCCCAGAGTTATAACCACATTTCCAGAAGCCTCTCATGAAGAAGTGCCAACCTTTTAAAAGTCGGTGCTTGGGCCTGGCTTGGGAGAATTGGAGAATCTGACAAGTCAGGGAACCATTTTGCAAAAATATCAAAAACCGGTTAAAGGGGAAGGGGAGCACTGGAGAAACAGTGGCATTAGGCATCGAGGCCAAAGACTAATACCTGAAGTTGGAGGTGAGGGGAAGGGGACCTCAGAACTTCAGGGTGCTTGAGGGTGCAGACTAGGGCGGATCAGAAGGGCTGCAGAGCCCACACTCCTTCCTTAAGGAACTTCACCATCCCAGTTGCTCCAAGGCCCCCAGAACCCAACTCTCTGGTTACCCCTTCATCTTCCACTCTCTCCCGCAAAGCTTCCCTGTCAGGCCCCCACTCCACCCTCCTCCCAGCTTTTCTGGGACTTTGAAAGTAGCGAGCCCAACTCCCCCGCCCCCCCCAAACCTCACTTATTGTGATTAACTTCTCTTTTGGTGTTTAGATCTTCCCCCCTTTTACTGTACTGTGACACACGCTGTCTACCTCGCCTCACTGCTTTAAAAAGTCCGAACAGGAGGGGGTGAGCGTGGTCAACAAAGCCTACAGGCAGTGAACAATGGCTTCTATTCTCCAGCTCTCCCCAAACCCAAAGAGCAAAACTGAGTCTCCCTAACCAGCAACACAGCTTCCAACCAAATGTACCAACAACCCACCAACTCACAAAGGGAACAGAGGGACACTTCTAGCTTTGTAAGTACTGACCCAGTGCGGGTCCCCCAAGGTTCGCCCTCCACCACCCCCTCCCTGCCTTACCCTAAGAAGGAGGTGGGGGGGGTAGAAAATAGAAAAGTAATTTCTTGTTATAAATATCTGGAGGTAATTGTGTTACTGGTGTGAGTTGTTAGGGGCTGTAAAAAGATACAACGGCACCGTGGGGAGCTCAATTGGGAAGAGAGAGTTACAATAAAGAACCTATTCAGGAGGTTTGCAGAAAAAAAAAAGAAGTAAAATAATTAAATAGTCACAGCATTATTTCTCCTTGTTTAAAAAAACTAAAATATTCATTCTTTTTTTTCTGTTTTGCTTATTGTGATTATTAATTTTTCCTGCCTACAAGCAAAGAATTCCAAGAAGCACATTTTTTCTCTTCAAGGCCATTCACGGTCTAGTTTATTAACTAGCTGGGAGGCAGCTTAAATCCATAAAAATAAACTTAAGAGGAGGAATTTACCCAGCTTCCGAATGTGGCCTGGTAAATACTGGAGACAGCAGAGGACTACCTAGTTACCTCTAGCTGGGTTGGCTCCCAGGGCCTCCCCCGGCTCTCAGTCCCAACAGCCAGAGTCAGATCTAGGACAGGCAGAAGAAACCCCAACTTCTTGAAGAGTGTGCTCCCCCTCTAAGTGGGACTCTGAAACTACAGAGTAGTAGCGGGCAGGGAGAGGGGAACTGGACTTCTCCTAGAAGGAGTAAAACTTCCCGAATTCCTCTCTAGAACCCACACTGTTCTCAACCACAACTGAATGCCCCCCTCCTGGCCCATACATCCTTGAAGCCATTTAAAAAAATTCATTAGCTGATTCCAGAGAGGCCCAGCCGATTAGTTTTTGAAGCAACTGGGAAGGTGGAAGCATCTCAAGTTCCAGTTCTGCCCCATTCCCACCTCTATCTCAGCTAAGAAGCTACTTAATTACTTAAGTAATCGCTAACACTTCATGCAAAAGCAACCCGGGAAGCTGGCGCCACTGACACCCGGAAGCAGGCATGGGTGGAGAGGCTAGAAACCCCAGGTGCAGCCAGAGCCCCCCAGCTCAGCCCAGGTCTTTCTACAGCCCTATCCCAGTCAGAGACCTACTCAGGGAAAGAAAGGGTCTTCAGACGCTTCGGAGTCCAATGGGGCCTTCCTCGGTCCTCTAGGCCACTGGGCCATGGCCATTCCCATCCCCAACTCAAGCCTCAGCTTTCAAATGCCGCGCTTCTAATCACCTAATTCTCAAAATCCATCCCCAAACTCCTTAGCTGGGGTGAAGCAGAGACCTCACTTTTTGGCCCTACCGGCCCTTAGCCAAGGAGTAATTAGCAATTAAGATGACAAAGTTTCACTCTCTAGGGCCAAATAAGATAACAACTAATCAAATTGCCTTCAGACGTTTGCAAAGGTCGCTGGCTATAAAAAATGTAATGTCAACGGCAACAACTATTATTTGTCCTTGGTAAACTCACCAGGCTTTCAAGCTCTTTGCTTTTCATTTAATTTTCTGCTCCCGCCCCCTCCTCAAACCTTCCCAAGTTCGAGTTAAACATCCAAAATGGCTTAGGAAGCTTTAGAGAGTATGAAGGGGAAAAAAAGGAAAAAGAAAAAAGAACCCACGTTTACTTTGTTTTTAAACTTTCTAGAAATCACTCATGACTGGAGGGCTGGGTTTAAGCACTCGAAAAAGAAAGCATTTCCACTTGAAATTCAACTCCATTTCCCCCCAATTACACTTGCTAAAATTCAGTGCTATTATGATCCAGGGAGACTGAGAAAATCTGCACAAGGAAAGAGGCAACAACTTTATGAACTTTGAAAAGACACTTTTCCTCCTGGGGTCTTAGAATCGAAAAGCTCTCAAATTACTCAGACTAATTAGCTGGGAGCGAATGTGATCAGACGAAGGGGAAAGCCAATGCTTTCATATTGATTTTTTTTTTGAGGCCTCACAAAGAAAAAAAATCACGAGATTTGAATTTTTTAAAAAAGCAATCCACCTTTCCAAACTTGTTGAAACGGCAACACCGGGTTGTCGCTTTGTCAGAGGAAGACAAGGAAAAATACCCACCGAGCGCTGGGAGCTGGAGGACAGGGAAGCCCCAGCTTTCGCTGGGCCAGGGCGATGGTTGGGGGAAGCCTGGGGAGCAGAGAGTTTTCAAGTTCCGAGCTCTGCGCTCAAGTTGGGGGCAAGAGCCGGGGGGGGGGCTTGATGGAAGCTGCCAATCCTCTCCCGCTCGGCTCCGAGCTCCTTCGGAGCGCGCGTTCGACCGCCTCGGCCTGGTGGCTGCCTTCTCGGCTCCTGCTCACTCGCTCTTTCTCGCTGCCTCCAGCGTGTGGCTGCCTCGCCGAAGGACTGCTCCGGCTGGCGGCGGGCGCGGTGCCCCTCGGCGCTCGAGTGCCCCCGGACTCTTCGGTGCCCGAGCGGAGCGCCGCACAAAGCCGGAGGGCGGGCGGGCGGCAGCGCGACGAGCTGGCTCCTCGGCGCTCCTGCACACGCTCGCTCTGTGCGCGCTCGCTGGGCCCTCGGCCGGACAAAGCAACCGGCGACGCCGGGTCTCCGAAGCCGTTCCCGGGCCTGGGGCACCGAACAGCCTCTTCGTCCTCTGCCGCCGGCCGGGGGCATTTGGCGACGCTGGGGTCGGGAGCCGCGGTTGCTGCTTCGCCCGGAGCTTCGGTTCTTCCAGCGAGCCTAGCCGGTGCTGGCGCTGGCGCTGGGGCTGAGCCGGCCGCCTGCCCCTAGCCCTGCGCCGCTCCCGCTCGCCGGCTGTCGCCCTCCGACGCGGGCTTTCGCTGGAAGTAGAAAGTTTGGGCTCCTGCGTGGAAACTTCTCCGGCCCAACTCTCCCGGCGTAGCAGTGGGGGAGGGGACCGGCCAGAGGGAGGAAGGAAGGAGGGAGGAAAGGGGAGACCTGCCTGAACATTGCAATTAAAATGAAGCAAGAAGAAAGAAGCGGACTCACCTTTATGAGGCATCCTCTCTCGTCAAAGCTCCTGTCAAGAGTTTTGGGTGGTTGGGTTTTGTTTTTGTTTTTGTTTTTGTTTTTGTTTTTGCTGTTGTTGCTTAAAGACCACAATGGTTTGCAATGACGGTGTTTTAAAGGAGTTGCTCGTGAGAGTTTTCTCCACGGACGCTGCTGGTTTGGTGTGTGAGAGCAATTCTCAGATCCCTGGGAAGGAGACAGAGATTGACAATAAAATGGGCTGTCAGCGGCTGGAGAGTGAGAGATAAAGAGTGTGGGTGAGGGAAGTGGCTGCAGCCAGCACACCTATGCTGATTGGTGATGGCTCAAGTGTGTTAATGTGTGTGTGCCGGCGCCCGGCCTCGCCTCCACCGCTCCTCACTGGCCCATTAGCGAAGCCTGACCTCTGTCATCATCCTCCAGCAAAACACTTCCTCCTGCGCCTGAACCAGAGCGGGAAATGAGGCCGAGCCACGGTTCGCTTTTCAAACCCACTAATCACTCCGCAACATGCAAATGCACCGCTCGCTCCCACACAAAATATTGCTTTATGCAAAGCAGCGCCGGGGCCTCGCGCCAGCCGATTGGATGCTCCCTCTCCCCGCCTGGTGCAATTGGTCCGTTTGTTTGAATATGAATACACTTGTTTTCGGCTCGGATGGTGGGTCCCGGTTTCTCTCCCCGGCGCTGGGCCCCCGAGCCCGGGCTCTGGAGCTGGCGCTCGCCGACATCTCTAAGCTCCTAGCGCTCCGGGAGTCAGCGCTGCCCGCACTGTGGCCACGAACTTGAGGGGTCGAGTGAAGGCCGCAGGGCTGAGGGTCGCGCCCCACCCCCACTCCCCTGAGCTGGGCGCAGGACTCTCAGCTCCTGGAGGGAGCAAGTTGCTGCAGCTTCTCGCAGCCCTTTCTTGCCAACTCCAGCGCAGCGCGGCCTGCCGCCCCGCCCCCGCCCGCCCTCTCCTCCCGCCCTACCTCACCCCTCCAGGGCGCTGGGACGCGGAGCACAGCAGCGGCCGCGCCTTAGCCCACCTGGCCGCTAGGAAGAAGAAGAGAAAAAGGGGACTGAACGGCACTGGGTCCCAGCAGCAACACTCCGGCGGAGGCCGAGGCGAAGCCTAGGCCGAAAGGAGGCCGCCTGGCTGGGATCTAGGCGACGCCCGGCGGCTTCCCTAGTCCAGGCCTCCTGGGCCTGCCCATTCCCCCACTCTTGCTCCCCCGGCCCTTTCTTCAGTCCTTTCTCCTTTCGGAAGCCGCGGTGCGCAGCGGAGCGGAGGCACAGCCGGGGCTGGAGAGGCCAGAGCAAACACGCCACTTACTTTGTGTACAGAGGGTTCTTGTGAAAAGCCCTGAAGAGTCCTTACCAAACACTCACCAACTTCTCCCACGTGCCATTTGTTGACTAAGTGCGGCTGCTTTTCCAGGAGTCTGAGAGGAGGGGACGCGAGGGGGAGACCAGAGGGGAGGAGGGGCGGTGGAGGCCTGGGGTGGGGAAAGATGACCAATGCTAGGGAAGAGTTGTGTGTGTGTCTTCGCCAGCGATGTCCGTGTATCAGCGTGTGTCGATGTGTTCCACTGGTTATCTGTGTGCGATGCGTGTGTCTACACACCGAAATTCCCTCTCCTGGGTCTTCTCGGTCCCAGGAGGCAGCTCCCCTTCAGCTGTTGCCAGAAAACCGGGAGGAAAGTAAGCAAATGGCTGTTCTCTTCTGACCACACACCAGAAGTCCATTTGTTGAATGCCGGACGATTAGGACACACCTCAGTACACTCCAAAGGCGCCCCTTGGCGTATGCAGTTAAGGTGACAGGGGAGGCAGCGGCTGTCTACTCCTGCGAAGTCTGGAGTTCTCTAGGAGCTTGCTGCCCAAGTGGAAGGGAAATGGATGGTTTGGGATGGGGGACATACATACCCCAGGACCCCGCAAAGGAGCTGAGGCAGGGAGGCTGAAACGAAGCCACGCTGGGTATACTTGACAACTCTTGACTTATGAAAAGTGCTGAAAGTCTGAACTCATCAACAAACTCTGGGCACTCCGAACTCGCGGCAAACAGGCGTTGGGGCCGCTTTCCTTGGGAGCTGGAACCTTGACGACGTTGCAGGCTGCCTTGGGCCGCCGACCTTGTGTGGGCCTTACACTCTTCTCCCCAACCCGGACCCACTAACGACGCGACCGAGGAGCCAGGGCAGAGCTCCGACGGAACCGAGGCCTCCTCCACCCGGACCAGGTTGTGGTAGCACAACTCCATGGCTCTCTCCGCCTGGGGATGGTCCTTCCCACGCGGCCCAGGAGCACTCAGTTCTGGGAGAAAACCCAGACCAGAGGCGAAGAAGTCGGGGCCGGGCGCTGGGGTCAGTGGCCTCCAGTGCGTGATTTCGTAGGACCGAGACTTTAGGAGGATCCGGGGAAGTGGGGCATCGGGCCCAGGTCCCAGACCAGCAGAAATCTGCTACTTTTTCTCTCCCTTTTTACTTCTCAAACAAGCGTTAAAGAAGCTTGAACTCAACTCCATTGGGGATAAGCAACGGGGGGGAGGGGGGCTTTGAGGCCCAGAGACTGTCCGAACTGGAAGCGAATATCATTTTTACAACCTTTCAATTAGCGATCGAGTGGATTAGCACCTTCTTAAGCTTTGCCTCAGAAAGAAGCAGCCATAATCTTGTTGCTATTTCCCCCCAGGGCACTGGCTCTTTGAATTAGCTCCTTCTCCCACCCCTCAACCCCCATCTCACCTCGGAGAAAAGTTTTAACAACAAAAAATCATAACAGGCCAGGAACTGGGAATGAATGCCGCTGACGTCATTGGGTGGGGGTGGGGGCTAGGGGAGGACTCTTGGAAACCCCTCTGCACACACAAGAAACAAAAAGGACTTGGCTGCTTCCAAAGTGTCAATACTTTGGGAGGAAGCTCAGCCCAAAGGGAGGCAGAGTTTTCAAAGTTTAAGGAGAGAGGGTTGGGGAGCGAGATTTCCTGTTCTCCCCGGAGGAGAGCGTCTCTGGAATCTCAAGGAGGATGGGAGTGCTCTTCTACTTGGTGGGGCGTCTCGCGCCCTCTGCGAAATACCCGTTATGGTGGCGGCGCGGCAGGTTGCGGAGCTGGGACGGAGGTGCAGCACGCCAGGGCCAGAGGTGTATGTAAAATTGAGACAACTCTCAGGTCGCCATTTTAATTGCGGCTTCCAACGGGACCGAGGCCCACTTGCTGCCCTCCAGGGCGGGGGAAATCGCGCCTTCGGTTTCAGTCTCGCCTTTTCCCGCCTCTCGCCAGGTATTCCTGCTCCCCCCACCCCCTCCCGCCCCATGGCGCCGGAGAAAGACGTCTTTTCGGCCTGTTCCCGCTGGGGCCGCCAGGGTCTTCCAACCCGGTAGAGGAGGCTATCTGGGCCGAGGGAGTCACGCTGGGGGATCGCGGCTCCCCGAGAGTGCCCGGAGCCTCCCCCAGCAGTCCCTGGTGTTTGAGGGTACCCACTCCCCCGGTTTTCGGTCCAGAGCCGGCCTCTGGCAAGGCAAAGACGTGTCCGGTTCTTGAGAGATGTGCATTCGGCTCCCGGCTTCAGAACCAAGAATCTCCCACCCGGTGTTGTGACACCTCTGAACTGCCGCTTTCCACCGCCAACCAGAGGCACGGTGCCGGCGCGCAGGGAAGGGTGGAGACGAGCTTTTCTCTGAAGGAGGAAAGTCTCCGCAGACACCTGCTCGCTTTGCGGAGCCTCAAAGGGCTCTCTGTCTGCAGGCCCTAGGAAGGTGGGTTCCCAGGATAGCCAAGCTGGCGAAACAGAGCGAACCAGCATGAAAGGCAAAGGCGCCGACCCCTGCCACTCAGTTCGGGGTGCCTCCACCACTCGGGGTCTTTCTCCCTCTCCTTTCGCCAGCAACCTGCGGGTTTCCAACTCACTCCGCAGCCTCGCTGAGCCCAGACCGCTGGAAAGCCGAGGAGAGCCGGGAGCCGGCAGGGTGGCGCCTCCAGACTGTGACCATGCTCCGCTACGGAAATACAGAAAGCCGCGGTGCTCTGGCCCTTCCTCGCCTCTTGCCAAGTGACAAGCGTGTCAAGACGCTCTCTGGGTTCAGTCTTCTTTCGTTCACATTAGGCTGCAAAAGTCTCTGTCTTCCCCCCACCCCCCACCCCCGACAAATACTTTTAAAAAAGCATTATCCAACTGGGTCTCCCAGCGAAGAAATCCCTACAGCCTGCGCGCAGGTGGGACTCTCATGCCTTTGCTTCCCCGACCCTACATGCTGTTGTCCAGATAGGGACCAGGTTTTAAACTCCCGGTGTGTAGGATACTTGCAAAGCTGTGGCACTCTCCGATTTTTGCAAATAGGATTCTCAGGAAAGTTTGCTTTCCATTTCATCACCCTGGACGGTTCCCCTTCTCTCCTTTGCCCTAACCTCGTCAGTCCCTCAAGCGGCAAGAAGAGCTCAGCTTCAAACGAAAAGCAAGATAAAGCCACCTCAGTCCCTGCTCCCAGTAGACTTCTCTTAAAACACCTGCTTGTTTTAAAGGCCAGGGACTGAGTCCTGCAGTTTGTCCGGGAGTGTAG
This sequence comes from Suricata suricatta, assembly GCF_006229205.1. Classification (NCBI taxonomy): domain Eukaryota; kingdom Metazoa; phylum Chordata; class Mammalia; order Carnivora; family Herpestidae; genus Suricata; species Suricata suricatta. The sequence continues at coordinate 28,515,572 of NC_043710.1, read as the reverse complement.
CGGGAACAAGCGAGCTGGGAACTGGGGTCTTTGCTGGGGGATTTGTGGCTGGGGAAGGGGGAGGGAGCAAATGTCATGGCTGGCTCGCTCGAGCAGCCAGGGAACCGGAGCTAAGCGTATCGGGCTTTTAAAATGACATTGATTGGGACAAGCTGTTCCCCACCCCAGTAAGAGTTAATCTGCCTGTTAATCAAGGCACTAAGGGGCTCAATGCGAGTTTTATTAGCGATTGGAGACAGAGGCGGCAGCGAGGGATCAAAAGCCGGGATCCCAGATATTTGTCGGTGCGGTCACAAAAAAAAAAAAGTATTTTCAATTAGAGAACAATTCGGCGCTTTTCATCACTTTCTAACTCTGACTTGCAGATGGTGACTTACAAACCTGGCTAACGGGGGAGACGTGGGGGGTGGGAGAGTAGGGGTGGGGGGAGGGAACCGAAGCCGGGCGTAACCTAGTGGTGAGAGGCGGGGGGCGGGGGGGGGGGGGGGGGGGGGGGGGGGGGGGGGGGGGGGGGGGGGGGGGGTGAAGCTGTGGTTGGCTCCACGGAGTTCCGCCGGGGAGAGTTCAAGAATCCTAGACCTGGGGCCCTGAAGTCTGAGATTCCTCCGAAGAGGAAAAAGCATGAAAAATAAAACAACAAATATCACCAGCAATATCGGCATCCATTCCTCTCGGTCGGCTCCCCACCGCTCTGGCCGCCTCTGGCGCCTGGTGGCGGCTGGGCCCCTAGCGCCACAGCCGGGCGGGCAGGAAAGTTTGCGCAGCGCAGCAAGAGGGACTCTCCTTCAGTCTCTCCCGCTCTGCCCCCTTCTGCCCCGGAGGGGCGTTAGGTTCCTTCGGTTTTCCTTTCAGATTCTAAAATAAATAAATAAACGCCCAGGCCCTGGGGAAATTTGAATAGTAAGTCATTCAATAATCCAAATTATATGAGAGGGTCTGAGAAAAAAAGGACAAGCCAACCACAGACGCCCTCTGATCGAGCAGGGCACAGGAGTGAGAAGGCGACAGAGGAGGTCTCAGTCTCGCCCTGGGCACAGGGGAGAGAACTCTGGTCAGAGGTAATTATGTCACTGCGTTTTCTCGCCGTGACAGCCGAATAAACACGATCTCCAATAAACATCTCTAATGAGGGAGGAGGCCCGAGGATGACTGGGTTTGATTTATGACTGGAGAAGAAGGTCCACTTCCCACTGCGAAGCGGGCAACCTGCTTGCCGCCCAGCTCCAGAGGAAGGAAACCGCGGAGGAGAAAACCCAGGCCCAGGTAAGGCGCACGGCTGGTCGGCCACTTCTCTCATTCCCCTGCTTCTCAGGCAAGATGGGCAGGAGGGCCCACCGCTCCCAGTTGGACAGTGATCCCAAGCACCTGTCACAGGTGCCTGAGATACAAACGTCCTCCGAAGGTGCCTCTCAAAGGTCTAGAGAGGGGGCCTCAGGGCACAAGTGGCGGTGAGGGGCGAGCCCGGGCCTGAGGCAGAGGCCTCCCCGGGCCGGGGTTCCTATGCCATGCCTAAGCCCGCTTCGGAGTCGGCGGCCGCTTGGGGCTGGACTTTCGGAACTTTCGCTCCGCAGAACCATCAGGTAGCCTAAGTTTAGGATGGTCCCTTCCCTGACCCACTTCGGAGAAACTTCTGGCATCCGGCTTGGGCTGTCCCGGGGCAGGAGAGTGGCCCGGCGCTGCTCTCCCCGGCGTTCAGCGGCCAGGCTTCCCTGGCGCCCACAAGCTTCCCACCGAGACAGCGAGCGCAGCGCCCGCGGTAACCGGAGCCCGCGTTCTAGCTCAGTGAGAATCGTTAATTATTAGGTCTTCCGAAGTGAAGCTCAAATCACACGCTGGGGCTTTACGCGCTGCCCAGCTCTGCGGGCAGCATTCTTTCGTCCTCCGTTCCCTTCTGAGAAACGAACTCCCGTCTCTAAGACTTTGTTTCGGTCCAGCCATCTACACATTGCAACCGCTGGAAACTTTTGTAGCGCTCCGCCCGACTCGCGCGGTGGGGAGTTTCCACGCGTTCCGGGCGCTGGTGGGGACTTCGCGAGTGCTTGTCATGAACTGCGAATCGGGAGAGTTCTGGGTCCAAACTGCATCCCCTCCTGCATTTCTCATAGTTGCGAGCGGCTTCTGCAGACAGCAGCAGCAGCAGCAGATCCCCGTCTCCCTCTCCCCGCCCCCCCCCCCC
>NC_043710.1:28359155-28513296 GCF_006229205.1 Suricata suricatta | reverse complement strand
ATTTGGGGGCACCCATCGCGAGCAGCAGAGACGCGGCGCGGCCCCTGAGCCGGACGCAGGCCGGAGCCTGGGCGGTTACCTGGGAGCGGAGGGCGGGGAGGCAGGTGAGCCTGGCGGCGCGGGTTCCCACACGTCTCACCGCCGCTCGGCAGGGGAAGTGGCAGATCTGACAGCCGCTTTCTACGGGAGGACCTGCCCCAGAGTTTAAATGTCAATGATAAGAAAAGAGGGTGCTCAGGCAGGCGCTAACTTTCCTTAATATCCTTGCCAGCGCGGTCCTCATTGGCTGCCCAACCCGCGTGACGTCATGGCGGCTAGAGTTGGGCTCAGCTCCGCGCAGACTTGCGCTCGGCCCGGCGGGAGCCTTCCCCCCACCCACCCCAAGTCAGGCCCGCTCTGTGCCCTGCCTTGGCCTTCCAGAGTCCAGCCCGTATCTACCCACGTCCAACCCGCACGGGTCCGCCCAGCCCTCTTTTAGGGCATAGTCAACCCCCAGAAAACCTGTCTTCCCGAGTGCTTTCTTTCTCTCCGCTGGCACGCGGGACGCTGCCACTAGGCTGGCCGGCTACCTTCCCAGGTGCCCATCCTCCGATCACGGGGGAAGTCACTTTATCCGAGTGACTTGGAGGCTGCGCCTGGGTTGAGAGGGGCCTCTGGCAGGAATCATTTTCAGGAGGAGCCTGAGGAACGCGATGGGTACCCCAGTCTGGCCCTCTCAAAGTCACCAGCTGGGCACAGTCGAGGGCTCCGGGGAGAGGTCAGGCGAACCCTTACCCCAGGCTACGCCAAAGTCCTGGCCAAGCCAACTCGTTCTTGTGAGGATGCTCCAAACAGCACCTGCCTCACCCCTTTGGTCTGAAAGACTCCAGGCACACAGAAAATACAGGTGATTTAATGAATCTTTCACTTGGTGATTAACTGCTAACTTTGTGGACTAGAGGAGGAAAATAGGAAAATCCCAGGTTCTGAAGTCAAGCGTCCCCTTCTAGGAGTCGAGAAAACAACAGAAAATGGGGGTAGGTGGGCTGGATACTGAGCTGGTAATGTGCTCATTTTCCCCTCACACCTGCTGTGGACTGGGAGACCTCTTAGTAGAGCTGGGTCTGGCTATCGTTGGAAGGGTACCTAGACCCACATTGTCATTCTCATGTCCTCCTTCCTCCCCAAACAGGGGAGGAGGCTTCTCAATGTCTGATCTCTTCCTGATCGGTCTCCATCTGGGTCTAACTAGGAAGTGACAGAGGTCCATCAAGGGCTGATAGGAGGCTCTTAACAAGGTGGCAGGAAGGGAAGTGGTGGGTTATAGAATGGCCTTCAGGCAGCTCCTGGGAAGCCTAGTCCTGGTAGACCTGGGAGCAGGTGTATGTGGAAAACAGGAGAGGGAAGCCTAGGCCTGAGGACGGTTCCAGAGCCAGTTCCTGCGCACTCTGCTCAGGTAGGGGTGGAGAAGGGAGAGCACAGCACAGAGGGAGCAGAGGCACTAGAGGTGCCAGGGTTCCTGCTCCCAGCACACTGGACAGGTGTAGGACTCCACAACAGGCCACAAGGTGGTCCAGGCTCCTCCTGGCTATTCCTGGCCGGATTTGATTTTATTTATTTTTTGCTCGGCCCTCCGAGGCCCTGAGGGTAGGGTAGAGCAGGGGGAGGAGAATCAGAGCCTGCTGGCAGAAGGCTAAGCCTGATGTTATTTCTTATTTTTAAAAGGTCCCCATACTTCTCCCCATCTCAGCCCTCTGGTCCTCCCGTGTCAGGGGAAAGGAGCATCCATTCCCCTGCCCTGAGCTGGGGCAGGACCCTACCGCTGTCCTATCTCCCTAAGTCGGACTTCGCTGGGGATTGGCTCAGGGAGGCGTTTGCGGGCTTCTCTGCCGCCATCGGCCACGTCCTGTGACCTAGTTTCTTGGTAACCTCCTGGTCCCCCTCCAGGACCTGGTTCAGCCCCCGGCCCCGGATGTCCGGAGGTCTCCCCCGCTCCCTGGTCTGCCTTAGAGTCTGACTGCGAGTAGGCCCGGAGCCTGAGTAGGCCTCCCTACTCCCCAGTTCCTGCCCGCTTCTCGCTCCCCACCCACCCCCTCAAGTCCTGACCGGAGGCCGCCGGGAAGGCTGCTCCGGGCTTGTTTGGAGTCCTGGCCATTAAGTGTGCGCGGATCCCTGCAACCCAGCAGGGTGCTCGAGAGCGACGCTGGAAACGCCACGGCCCCCGCCTGCTTATCAGCCTGTCAATAAAGGGCGCGCTCGGGCCGCGCGGGAGCGGGAGGCGGTGGAGGCGAGGCCGGACTAGGCCCTTCTTCCGAGCTCCGGGCCAACGCCGAAGCCGCTCTCCATTTGCCCCGGGCACAGCAGGCAGGGCGGGAGGAGGCAAGGGAAGCCCGCGCTGGGGTCGCCACCAGGGAAGGCGCAAGTTGAGCCGCTGCCGAAACTCGGTACCCGGTGTCGTTTGTTACCTGAGAGAACTTGGGAGGTCCTTCTAGAACCCCAAAAGCCGGGAACTCCCCTTCCAGCCTGCCACGGGTCCTGTGGACGGCTCGGCCGGGCCCCCTCGTGGTGCTCAGCCTGCGAGGCCCGGCCTCGACCCGCCTGGGCAGTGGCAGCCTCTCTAGGCCGCAGCTGGCAGAAGGGCGCCGCCGGAGGCCCGGGGGCGTCATCGACGACTGGCAACCCGGGACGCAGAGTGAGACCAAAGGCGGGCTGTAGGTGGGGTGCAAAGGGCCAGAAAGGGGAAGGAAACCTTTTCTTCCAGGCTTCCCCTCAGCTCAGGCTAGCCCAGACTGAAGTTCCTTGATACCCAGGGCAGTCCCAAGCTCTGATTCTCCAAAGCAGTGAGCGAGCTTGGCAGCCGCCAGGTCTGCAGAGGCCCTGGCCTACCACTACCCCGAAGCCCCTTGACGCCCAGTGGGGACTGGGGATGGGAGTGAAGGGCCTGAAATAGGGGGTATGGGTGGAGGAAGGAAACGAAATCAAGGATTAGAGGGCAGGCTTGGGTGAAGGAGAGAGGGAGGGGGGGACGATAGGTAGAGAACCAATTTGGCTTGAACTGTAGCTGAAATCTGTTGTTCTTGTCCAAGGTATGTTTCTCTCTCTCTCTCTCTCTCCTCTCTCCTTAACTGTTTTATGCAAATAAAGCATCTTTCAGATTGGAGGAATTCCTACGTTGGATCTGTGCTACAGAGTGGGTAGGAATTGATTTGGTATTTTTCTTTTCTTTGAGAATGGGCATTGAGTCATACAACAATTGAAAAGTAGAAATGGATTTTCCCCCTTCAGTATTTTAATTTCATTTTGCTAAGTTGGAGGATAATGCATCTTGTTAACTTCTATTTTTTAAAATGCATTATTTTAAGATAATATCATGTATTTAAAATTATTCCTGAATGGGTGTCAGTTTATAAAGGGATTTACTAAAACTCTTCTGTATAAAGATTAGTGAGGCAAAAGTCCCTAACTGAGAAAAAAATACCTGTGTATATTGTGTGTCATTCCAAATAGGTACATGAGCCAAAACCCCGTATAGTATCTATTATCCCAGTAATTAAATTTACTGAGCAATGCATGTGGCTCTTGCCCTTTCTTCCCTCCTCCTCTTCTCCCTCTCCCGTAAGCTGGCAGGCTTTTAAAACAAGATTTTGGTTTTAAGTAAAAACCGAAAAAATGTTTTGTAAATCTGGGTGTCAAAAATGGTAATATTTAGCAAAGCTAATGTTTGCTATCTCTTCACTCAGGTCTAAAGAACTGCATAATGGCATGATTTATGCAAGAGTGGTTTCTCTGCTATTCAATTATTTTCCTGCTCTCATTCAAAGAAATATTTAGTTTCTTCTCTTTTCTGTCCATTCTATCCCATCACAAAGTTTTCTTGGACATATGGGAAAATCTCCAAGTCCTTGCAGTTTGCTTTCCCACTAAGGAAATCTCTATTGCAACCAATTCAAGAAAACTCTGCTTTTCCTCTCTTTCTAAACGTTTTCATGTTAAGTTAGTCTGTGGCACCATGTTTGATTTCTTTCTCTCCCTTGTCCGGGTGGAGACTGAGACATTAGCTGAATTCCCTGGGGGTGATTGGATGCAATTCGCTGAAAGTAGACAGGCACGTCCTGGATGTTAGAAATTCACTTTTTCTCAACGTGACAAGGCCGCCTTCGATCTACAATTGTATTTGAATGGGCAATGAGCGGAAAGATCTCTCATCATTAAGTCTGCTTCTACTTTAGCAAAATAACGAGAGCCTTCATTTGCACACAAATGCTCATAAACCTCGGATTCCCTGCAACTCTTTAATAAAAAGGGATAGCTTCATAATTTAAACTGGAGGTGAGAAGGCAGAGAGAGAGAGAGAGAGAGAGAGAGAGAGAGAGAGAGAAGGGAGGGGGTTTCAAAGGCATCCCCTCCCTTCCCCCCAAAGGTCCATGTGATGGAGTTGACTTTTTTTTTACTTTAAATCTTAAATAAGATGTGAGTTGTAACAAGAGGATTGGCACTTACTCTGTGACCCTTATAATTGGATTAAATATAGACTGAGACGTACAAAAACACACCAAGATTGACACCTGCCAACTGGACTTCCTTATGATTGATTGTGATGCGTCGTGCTGGCAACAATAATGAAATAAATTGTACGGATAAAACAGCACATTTGTCATTTCCGTGCCATGAGTGAGGAAGTCAACGAGTTAGGCAAGCTGTTAGCTGACAGGCGCGAGCGGGAGGCAAGCTAAAGAGATAAATAAGGATTCCAGGCATTGACAGGACAAATTATAACTTGTCACAACCTTTTTAAATTCAGAAGTTTTCAATTAACATATATATTGCTGTTACATATAAGATAAGGGGGCGCATACGTAAACACGCACAGTGCGCGGGGACCCCCCCAGGGCCAAGGGCTTGGGCATCAGGCCTCTCTGTCCAGTCTGTGTTGTACGCTGAGATTCCGAGCGCCCCTGAGGCCACTGGTGCCCGGCCAGTCAGCGGGTGCTGTGGAACTAGGTAAGGTGAGTGAGGACATGTTAGGCCAAGGGGCGGCTCCTTGTTTTCCTTGGACCCGAAAGTGGCGGTTCCAGAACCCTTTCTTCACAGAAGCAGAATCCCCAGCCCAAGGGAGAGCGCAGGCAAGGCTTGCGCCCAAGTCTGGCAGGACGAGCCTGGAGCTCTCTGCCTACCCGTGTCACCGCACAGGGCAGAGGCGCCCCCCTTCCACACTCCAAAGTCTTGCCTTCAGGAGAAAGTCTAAGCTCCTGGACTCGGGATATCAGCAACGGCCACGTCCTGGGTCCAGGAGTAGGCAGGTGAACCCTGATGTGGCCTGAGGACACTCCCAAGATCTGGATGCTTCCTCTGACTGCCTGGTCCAGAGACACCCTGGAGGTCAGAAAACTAGCTCTTTTCGTCCTATCCAGGAAGAGGAGCTGCTTTTCCCCTCTTCATCCCTTCACTTTTGTGCAGTTTCTGGGGCTCCTAGTTGGCCCATGGGTGGGGATGAGCCGGCCAGCAATTTACTGGGCGGCGAGGTGCCGGAACTACTGATGGGGCTTCAAGTTAAGAGTGGTAGTGGGATTTCTGCCGGAATCTAGGCTCTCTGGGTGGAGACCAATGTGGGTCAAGTTTGACAAGTGTGTAGGGGAGTGTAAACTCCTTCACCGTCTCCACCCCCAAAGAAGGCTGATCTCTTAGTTTCAAGCTTATCCCCACCTGCAAGCTAGAATCTGGAGTTTGCAGTGTCTCCAGGTATCCCGCAGCCCTCTCTGCATGTACGTCCAGGCCTCCCGCCAAACTCCACTTGGAACTTGGGAAAGTTGGCGGTGGGAAGGGAGTGTCCACAGGTCTGGGGCTGCTGGGCTGGAAGTGCGGCCTGTGCGGGCAAGTAGGGTAGAGAACAGGGCCTCGTTATCGTCCAGCCTAGAGACTGGAGATGGCTGGAAGCGGGGCAGGTCCAGTTTCAGGCGGGCCGGGGAGGCCGGCCTGGGAGGGCGCAGCGCTTCTTCCCGAAGCCGTGGTCCGCCTTTGCTGCCTGGGCTCCGCTCCAGCCTGAGTCTCCGCGAATGGTGCGCGGAGTCCGCGCCTTAGTTCTGCTCCTCGTCGGGGAAGAGCCCAGTCCTGGTGTCAAGGCCACAACCTGTCACCACAAATTCTTTGAGAAGAAGCGCGTCAACGCCAAGCTCCAGCGTCCTAACCTCCTGAAGCCTGCCACCAAATTAAACCCCGAGAAGCTCTGAATCTTTCAGAAGACGAAGCTGGACAGGAAGGGGAGGGAGGAAAAGGGAGGCAAAAACCAAGTTACATGGAATTAGTTGGAAGCGTCCGCATTCCCCAGCGACCGCAGCCATTAACATTATAATCTCAAACGCCATTTTTTATGTAACACTATTGTTAGTAAATCAACTCCTCAGGTCCTCTGAGACGCTGACCCCTGGCAATTCAGTGAAAGTGTAATTATCTCCCCGAATCTTGGACAGATTTAAGAGATTACATTTCAACTAAATCTATATCAATGCTAATTCCCCCCCCCTCCCCACCCCAGCCTGCAGGTGCTAGGCACGGGAAATGGCGTCAGGCCCCAGCAGAATGCTTCACAAAGAGGAGAGGGCTTGCTGCGTACAGGGCCAAAAGAAATGAAGCCCCACATAAAATTACACCTATTTTTTTTTTTTTTTTGCTACAAAACCTGGTTCTTATATAGCAAAGTTAAACAAAGCAGCTATGCTAAATTAGCGTTACATAAAGGCGAGTTTAATGCTCGGTTACAGTCAACTGGTGTATCTCTGATGGCTAATTGTCTATCAAAATTAAAGAGAAAAGAACAAATGATTCGTTATAAGAAGGTGTTAAAAGCTTCAACAAAAGGACATTTCACAAATATAATATCGGCAGCTCGGGGATTGCCCGCAGGGTTGTTCAGGCCTCGGCCCTGCGCAGCTATGAAAAGTGGGGTGCGGGGTGCTATTTGCCTGGCAAGAGCTCATTTCCTCCCAAATGATTATAATAAAAACCCGAGACGCGATATTAGTGTAAAGATCGGGATTAGTCCTAATAGGCGCGATGGACGTGGGCTTCAAAGGCGACCCCTACCCTCTCTGCCTGGGATGCGAGCGGAGGGCTCTTTGCCATCCCGCGAGGACATCACATCCAAATCGCCACTGCCTCAGGTTCAGGGACAACCGGGAGCGAGCATGGGTCTGGGGGTAGTTTCAACAAAGGAAAGCAGGCTCCGCCGGTCCAGGCTCGTCCCTGCCTTCTCTCGGCTGGAAGAAGACGGACTCGGGCTCTCTCAGGGATCTCGGAGGCGAGGGCACCGTCCAGCACGTGTCTTTCTGACGCATGGTTCTGGCCTCCCAGGACGCAGGCTGCTGCAGCCAGCCCACCCTCTAAGGCTGGGGAGGATGCAGAATATAATACGACGGCCCCCTTCCCCAAGGCGACACCAGATCTACATCTCCAGGCATATTTGTTGTTCAAAGTTAATTAAACCTGAAAGCAACCAAAATACGCGCGCCAGGCGCACGGAGGCCAATTCCGGACTCGGGTGGCAGGCACGCAGCGCCAGAGAAGCGGCTAGGACCGCCGGGGCTCGCTCACTCCGTCGGAGTCTCTGTAAGAGACTCTGAGGCTGGGGAATAAAAGCCGAAACCAAATCAGGCAGCAAGAGCAACAAACCGTCTGGAAAATGGACCCACGGAGCCGCAAGAATGTACTTTTTTTTTTTAATCTTTGACAACTTGTGTCCTAAAGAAAGTGTATTGAAGATAATTGAAATGATTACAATTCATTGCTGCCTGACTTTGAATATGAACAGTCACATAATGACATCCCCGCCATACAACAACAGTTTAATTTCCATTATCCGACTTCGGAATCCTCGAGCCAGCCGCCGGGGCAACGCGGCGCTAATGCAGAAATCTTGGCTCCCGACTACATTATTCATTTTGGGGACATGGGGATCTGATAGGGGTGGGGAATGGGTTTGTTCCCTCCTCCTCCGAAACTTGTTCTGAGAATTCCGGGGACCAGTGGACACCGAGGAACCGACAGCCGAGACAATCGCTGTCAAAGGGCTACTTTGCCCGACGGGGCTGCGGGCGTTGGCGCTGCGCCGCTGTCCTGTTGTCCCTGGGGTTCTCAGACCCGCTGGAGACCCGTCCCCTAGCTCCCGCCCGAGGCTGCCCGGCTCTAGGGAGGGCCTAGGCTGAGAGGTTCCCTCGCCAGGATGCTCTCTCGGGGACAGCTGCCCTTCTCTCTTCCTTTCCCCATCTTTCAAGCCCCCGCGTCCTCCGGCTTCTGAGCTCCCAGGTTGGCGCGCAAGGCAGGGCGGGGTCGGATCTGGGAGCGCCCTTGCGGATTTGGAAGGCGCTTCGGCCTTGAACTTGCCCCAGCCGCCCCCGCTGAGCCTCACACCCCGAAAACCCAGGGAAATAGTGAAGAGAACCAGGGGATTTGGGCACCGCTGGACGCTGGCGCTCACCTTGGGGAGCGGCCTCTGGGCTTAGAGCCCGGGGTGGGGGGCGGGGTGAGGGGAGCGGGGATGGGCACGGGGCCTAGGCTTACGCAGTGCGCAAGCGCCGCTCGGCCCTGCCACCCCCTACCCAGGCACTGGGTCCTGGGGACAGACCCTACGCCCCGCTCCAGGAAACTACCGCCTCTTATAAAAAAAAAAAAAAAAAAAAAGGACCATCTGGTAATTGTCTTTCTTTAGATCTTCCCTTAATTATGCTTTTAATTAAAGATGGTTCAAGGCACCGGACCACATGAAGGGCAGTAATTACAAATTACATTACAAACCCGACAGATGTAGCAGGATCTGCTGGGAAAAAGGTACCGGAATAAAAATTTGACTAAACTTTGGGATAAATTAATCGGCGGCTCGGAGAACAGAAGCACAGTTCTGATTATGTAGGCTCCAGCCAGGATTTAAGTTTTGTGTCATGATTGTTTTCATATTTCTTTGACGTCTATTGATTTGGAGGCAGCTGCAAGCCTTTGTCACAGGAGAGAAGAGCAGTCACAATATATTAGCTTGATGGCATAACTCGAACCGGAGAGGCGAGGGGAGCCGGAGTGACGGGGGCGCACGTGACCCCGCCCGGGGCCTCCCAGCCCAACCCTTACATTAACTTGTTCTAACAGGAATAATGGAGTATTACGACTAATGGTTAGAAGGTGCTTTTCTGTCGAGAACGCGGGCGGCAGGAGTTGCGCGGTGGTGGCGGGGCGAGCGGAGGTGTCTCAGCGCCCCGCGCCGCCTCCGCCGCCTCGCTGGCCGCGGTCCCCCCGCCGCTGAGTCCAGGCCAGGTTCGGCGGCGGCTTCAGCTCCGGTTTCTGGCCTCCCAGCTCCGCACCCACGTCGAGGGGCGCCGGGAAGGGAGACGTTCCGTTTCCCAGGGTTGACCCCGAGGAGCCAGGTCAAGTCCCTACTTCGGCCTTCCCTGGGGGCGGGAGATGGGGGTGGGTAGCCCTCCTGCGGGCCGCGTCGGAGCTGGGGGACCCGGGTCGGGAAGGCGACCGCCAGACGAGTGCCCGAAGTGACCCGGCCGCCGCGGGCGCGGCTCGTACAGAAGCGTGACGCAGATTGTGAAAACAGAAGGGAGGGAGTTGGGTCATTTCCTTCGCTAATCATCGTCCCCGCCTGCTCCTTCCTCCACCCCCATCCAGTCCGGGCCGCCGCCCAGCCTCGAACACGCTTCCACGCCAGAATCTGACTCACTGTGAGCCAGTGGCTGCGCTTTATGGAAAACATATACGTGCCTATCACTCACTTACGTATTTACAGCGCGGGTGCAGCGCCCCGAGGAACACGCTTGACAATTAAACACGTCTACTCATGGCTTTCTTTTACCTACAGGCTCTCAGAAATTGATACAACCCTAATTTTGACATAAAATTGTGCTAAAGCACCTGCCATGGAGGAACGTTCACCGGAAAGGTGTGTTATCCACGCCTGATCTAACGAAGAGAACAGGACTGTGGATGGAGAAGACCCAGCGGCCTGATACCTTTTCACGCTCCCAGGGAAGGAAAGTTTTCTTTTTGATTCGTCCTCTCACTGTGTTTCTCTTTTCCTTGGCGGTACAGTTTCTGAGAGGAATGTAAATATTTTGACTAGACCTCTGCAGGGGCCTTTTAAACACCAGGAGCGATCATCTGTGGAATACTGTAGTTCATAGTTTCAAAACTTGAATGTGCAGAGTTTGTCTTGCTGAGGAATCCCATAGAAGTAGTGGCTACCACTCAGCTCCCTATTCGTGTAACGAAGTATTCTTTAGTGATTGTCTGAGTTTTAAGGACTTTTTTCTGTTGCCGCTGCTTTCCAGTTGTTTACAGGGAAGGAAAATCAATCTAACAGGCGTTTGCTGGGGTTGTGGCAAAATCCAATTTCACCATGCCTCACTTTTACCTCTTCTGTCTTTCCTCCTGTGGGGCATATGCACGAAGTGTGCAAAAGTAGAAATCATATTTGAAAAAATTAAAATCCCATTTAGCTCTTCTGTGTATCTGAAGTGGGGATTTCTTTGTTTTTCTGTTTCAGTATTTAAGACAAAGCAGACATGTTGAAACAATGCAAAGTTAGAAAAACTAAAATAAGGAAGAAAATAATGCTAAGGTTTTCCTAGTTTCTGTAGGTAATACAAATAATAGAATATTTTCCCCCCTCCAAAATGAAGAAGACATGTCCAGACATACACATCACTGAATGTGTATTTTTCAAAAAAATATATACCAAACATTTTCCAATATTGATGCACCTATGATTGCATAGTCTGAAAATATTTCTAAACACAGTTACAGTATAAAAACATTGATTTTAACTCTGTTTTTGTTGTTATTAAAGTATTAATATTCTTGATTTTTTACACATTTTCCCTGTTAATGTCAGTTGTGGTCATTTTAGGGCCTGGATGTTCTAGGAAAACCATGTATATATAATGTTCTCATTTCTTTATCCCATTGTCCTACAGTGTAATGAATATTTTACATAAAACATTTTGGGCATCTTTAAGTCCTTTTCTAAATTAAATACCCCATGTTTGTAACATTGAACATTTTTATTTTGTTTAGAGCAAATTCATTTTAATGAAATAAAGCATAATATTGAGAATTTAAAACAGTCCTATACAATGCCCACAAACGTGTTTCAAAGCAGAATAAAGAAAATGTCGTTAGAACTGTCCATAATAGCGCTTGTGATCCTAATTTGTGTGCGTGTGTGTGTATAGGAAACCTAAGTTTTTCAGCTAACATTATTCTGTTATTTTGTTTTATGTTTCTCTTAGAACATCCACCTATGCTCCGTCTCCCCATAGCTTATGTGTGTACATGAATTTCAGTAAATACAAGTTACTGCTTAAAAGAGTAAAGAATGGCTACTTTATGTCTCATTGTTCTCTCTTTACAATATACTTCAAAATCTCTCTCTCTCTCTTTAACGAATCCCATGGCAGTTGTTTCCTCTCACTTCTATATGAAAGTGAATGGCAAATGCCATTCAATTTAAAGGAACTCAAGCACAGAGAATATAAAGATTTTGTTCAAAGTCCCCCTCAAATCTATTTTTGGACTTGGAAACAGAACTGGGCTGGAGGCAACATCAGTACACATTTCTAACTCCATATGAGGCTCCTTGAACCAGGTGACTTTGGGGTTCATTTTGGAAACAGAAGACATGCGTGGAAGTTTGTGTTCCTTAGAGACTGATAAGCTATGGTGGATCTCAGGAGGAATAAAATAACTCATGCTCTCATCTGCCTCTGAGTTGCAGGCAAGGAAGGGTTTCCTCTCATTTTCTTGCCCACATTACTTTTTCTGTGTTTGGCAGCTGAACCAGAGAACAGCCTGCAACATCTTGCCTTTGGGGACTTCCTGTGGCTTTGCTGCATTCCCCAGAGAAGCTCAGAATCCCAGAATCGATGGAGGGATTACAGAGATCCACAAACATTCTCCCTCTAATCCATCTGGGGCTGATGCAGTATTGATAACAACCTTTCTGTTACTTGACAGTTTCAGACCATTCAAATGAGAATAAATAATAGGAATTTGGTAGCGGAGGTGGGGATAAAGCTGGGGCAATTGGTATACTCTTTTGGAATGAAAAGGCTAGTTTCTTTTCCAAAATCATGAAACCAAGTGGAAAATTAAAAAAATATCCCACTCTTTTTTTTCAGAGTGATTTCTTCTCTCTTTTGGCTATTGTAGTGCATTTGGATTGGGGCACCAGCACGTTTATTTACCAAGAAATCTTATATTGTCTCTAGGACATGATGACGTTCAGTTGCTTGAATTTTGTAGCTTCAGTTTGCCTCGTTTTCTCTGCTTGAAGCTACTATGTTAGGTAATAAGGAAGTCCATTTGCATTAGATAATAAGAATCAGGGACAAGACAGACACAGTACTGATTAAACATGGACTCATATCCCACTTTGAGAGCTTCCTGATAACCAGAGCCACAATCACATCAGTAGGTCAAGCAAAAATCTGAAGATAAAATCAATGTCAGTTTTCTGTCTTGGTGACAGACAGAGACTCACCAGAATCATATCCAGGAAACCCCGTCATCAAGTACCTCACTATCACCGATGAATTCAGTTATGCTGTGAGTCAGATCATGCTACCACCTCCATGACGATGTTTATAGCATCCCTCACTGTGACACAGACCTGTAAAAACAATATTCTACCAATTACAGCTGTCTGACAACTGGATGGGCTGCTTTGTAAGGTAGTGTGAGTGGAGACATTGGACATGTTCAAGTAGAATCTGGCTAAATCTGCGTGAAGGTGCGGTTGAGAAAACTGACCTGCACCCTGAACTCCTGTTCAGGGCCAGCCTTCTTAGGAGTTTCTCAAGAACATGTATTTCTCTATTGGTTAATGTATTAAATCATTTTAATCTGGTTATTTTTGAATAGAATTATACATTCGTGTGATTCTGAATTTAAAAAATTTTTTAAATATGAAAATTCTCCTTCCTACCCTGTCATCCAGCTGCTCAGTGCTTAACCACTGAGAGTAACCAATAACATGAGTTTCTTGTGACCAGGGACCTTAAAATACAGAATCCTAAAGCCTACTTAATGCACTTCTTTGAAGAGATGGGTCTTGCCATCTGTGTTTTAAAAAGCTTTCCAGATGAGGCACCTGGGGTGTTCAGTTGGTTGAGCAGTTGAGAATCCAACTCTTGGTCTGGGCTCAGGTCATGATCTCATGGTTTGAGAGACTGAGCTCCATGTTGGGCTCTGTGCTGACAGCATGGAAGCGGCTTGGGATTCTCTCTCTCTCTGACCTTCCCCCATTCGTATGCATACCCCCCACTCTCTCTCTCTTTCTGTCTCTCTTTTAAAATAAATAAATAAACATTTTTTTTAAAAGGCTTTCCAGATAATTCTGTAGGGTTGAGCATTATAGGCTTAACTGACTTCTACACTCACTTCAAACACTATGGAAACCTCTAGTGTAATAGTATTCATTCCATACATTTTCAAAACTGTATACTATTATTGTTGATTGACTATTGTTGATTATCTTTGCAACCCTGTGAAATGAAATAAGTATTATTTTCCTGCTCTTTTCCCATTTTACAGGAGATGGAAACTGTGTCTCAGAGTTTAAAGGACTTGATCAAAGTAACTCAGCTAGTAAATAGCAAAGACAGGTAGCATTTTAGGCCACCCCAGGTCCTAAGCACTTTTACTTTGAGGCCCTACCACACATCATATCAAATAATAAAATTTACCCACAGCTCTGTATAATTGTTTGCTATAAACTTTTTTGAAAGAGTCTTGAATTTTGCTAAAAATGAATTGTGCATTTTGTTTTTATGCTTTTTTAATTTTTTTACTTTTTGAGAGACACAGAGAGACAGCACAAGCAGGGGACGGTCAGAGAGAGAGGGAGACACAGAATCTGAAGCAGGCTTCAGGCTCTGAGCTGTCAGCACAGAGCCTGACACAGGGCTTGAACCTACAAACTGCAAGATCATGACCTGAGCTGAAGTCAGATGCTTAACCAACTGAGCTACCCAGGCACCCCTGTTTTTATGCTTTAAATTTTATTATATTTGTATATAACATATGATGTGGATTGCAGCTGGTGTGTTGACCTAATGTTAACTCTTCTTTGTTCATGTAAATGTTTATTAATGCTGACTTTACAGTTTGTTTTCCATGTATTGGAACTACTCATTTTGGGGGGAGAGGATGCAGAATTGAAACATCTCAAACCCTTTCTTGAAAAGCTTACAGGTTTTAGGTTCTCTACCTGAGCTTCCCATGTTAAGTAGCATAAGTCTCAGCTTCTATAATTCAGTGGATTGAAGAAGATGGAAGTTTGTTCTTCTCTTACCTAACAGCCTGACCTGTGTGCTTCAGACTGGCAGCCAGTTCTGCTTTATATGATTATTTGCACATCTAGACTTCCCTGTCTTCTTGTCTACATGTCTTCACAGTTGCCTTCAAATTCTGGCTACTGGGAAGTGAAAAGAGAATGCAGGAACCATGCCCATGGTCTCCACATTTACCTTGGAAGTAGCATACATCCCTTCTTCTTGCATTCCTTTGTCCATACGTTAGTTTACAGCAAATTGTAAGTAGAAGTGGGAAATGTGTCAACACACATGGAAGAAAGGAAAGGATAATCGATTGTGGTGAACAATCAGCAGTACCCACAACAATGCACAATAAAGTCTAGAGATTGTTGCAGTCGTCCAGGTAAGAGCTAATGATGAGAACAGTGGAAGTTGTGAGAAGTGATTAGATTCCAGATGTATTTTGTTTTTCTAATGAATAAGGTAGGGTTGTGAGAGAAAGAGAAGTCAGAATTTTGGCTGGAGAAATTGGAAAACTGAGTTTGCCATTTACGAAGATGACAAAGACTGGTTGGGTAGGATTATGGAGAAAGATGACGAGTTTGGTTTTGGTATACTGAGTTTGAGACATCTGTTAGGAATCTAAGTGAAAATGTCAGATAAGAGTTGGGTATATGAGTCTGGAGTTCAAGGTGAGGGGCTCTCCAGCCTGGTGAATTTGGGAATCATTATTGAAGAGACAATTTGTAAAACTATGAGACTGAATGAAATTAGTGAGGTACTCAGTGAGGCAGAGAATTGGTCTGAGGATCAAGCTGTGGCAATGTTTAAAGGTCTGGGAGTTGAGGAGAAGTTGGGAAAAGAGATCCTTGGAGCAGCCAAGGAAGCAGGAGAACCGAGAGAGAGTGGTGCAGGAGGGCAGTTGGAGAAAGTGTTTTAGGAAAGTGAGAGAGAACATCTGGTAATCAAAGATAGCATCAAATGCTATGAAATAGGTTGGGTTGGGTAAAAGCTGAGAATTGGCCGTTTGGTTTGTCAGTGTGGCCGTCAGTGGGGACCTTGTCATGAACTATTGGGCAAAGTGAACAATATGTTGGCGGAGTGAGATTGAAACATAATGAGATGAGAGAAATTTGAGGCAGCACAAGTGCATGTAACGATTACTGCCATCTTTGTTGCAGCGGGGAACAGGACAATGAGATGATAGACATGAAGACATGCTTGCATCCTGATGGGCAATCATGCACTAGAGAAGGAAAAATTGATGGCGCCGAGGACAGAGAGGAAAACTGTGTTATCAGAGCCCAGAAGAAGGCAAGAAGAAATAGGATACAGTGCTTCCATGGAGGCCTCAGTCTGGTTGGTAGCAGGAGTGGTCTGTCAACAATAATGGGGGTGGGGGGCGTAGAGCTGCTGGGCTCAGAAACAGTTGGGAGAGTGTGGTGGAGCTGGAGCTGGTTCTTTTCTCATTTTCTCAGCAAAATAGTAGGTAATACCTCCCTTGCTTCTATGGGGCCATCCTCTCTCCTCAAATCCTTCCTCTGTCCTCCTTGCCATTTCTTTCATTCATCTTTCAGGTTTTCATTTATCCTCTTTGCTTCCTCCCTCCCCACCTTTCATCCTTCTTTTTTCCTTCTCTCATCCTCTCCTTTTGTTCTAACTTCTTACTTAAAATTAGCGAGTAAAATAACAGAAAGAGATAGAAGGGAAGCCGGACAAGTGAGTCCATCAGCTCTTCGCGCTTGGCAGAGGCAGGGAGTGGCGTCCCTGAGCGCGGACCCGCCAGTGCTGCTGGACGTCCATGTTCTGGTCACAGCAACAGAACTGGAGGAGGGGAGAACAACACTCTCTTAGGAGAAAGCTTTGTAAGTAAAAATCAATGGCCACATTTGATCTAGCCATTCAGCACTTCGTAGACTACCTTCTCCACCCAAGGCCGTGGGAGGAAACTCCAGGAAAGCATCACAGAGAGGCAGAAAGTATACTCTAGTTTTTCAGGAAGATTGAGGAAGAGGACAGCCTTCAGGAAAGGTCAGTGGGGGTGTACAGTGGTGTTCAACCAGGGCACGATTCCCCCCATAAATACCTTCTGACTTCAAAAACATGTTCCAGGTGCTTTGATACAGCCTGCCACTGCGTTGTCAGCCAATGGTCACTCCTAATTCCCTACTGGGAGAGAGTTTTTGGCTGTGGGCTTCTCAGTCTTTGTTTATATAAACCACAATGAATATTAGACTTACCAGAGACTTTGAGGACATCTTTATAAAACATATTATTCAAATTGATAGGATGTCGTTTGGGGATAATTTTTATAGCTGACAAAAACAAGAGTGACAGCATCGAGAGGGCTGCTGTGATTGTCCTCAAGACCCCAGAAGGTAGATGGAAGAACCTGCTTTAGGGCCCTGTAATGCCACATTCAGCCCACCTTCCCCTTTCGCTGCCTGAGCTGCCTCCCTTAAGCTGAGGCACTTTTAGAATCAATTGGATTCAGAAATTTGCTCAAGGCTCCAGAGAGGGATGGAGCTTGGATTGTTTGAAATTCAGTTTCCTGAGGCCAGGCCTTCTCTGCCTTCCGCTCAGGTTCTTTCAGCCTTGAATCACAGCCCATTTGGCCCCTCCCAGCCTTGGGGACTGATTAGGCTCAGAGGCAGAGAAAACTGAATGTGGCTTTTATCCAGAGTTCTTAGTTCTGCAGAGATCCTGCTCAGATCTCGTATGTAGGGGGAGTAACAAGTAGTCTCTGACCTTGCTGTACTGTGGTGAACACCCGGCCTCAAAACTCAGTTTGTCCATCAGAGCCGTGAGGCACTATGTTCATTCTCCCCAGCGCTTATGTCCTCTGGAGTGGGAAGAGCAAAAGGGACAAGTCGTGTCACCTAGAACAGAACCTTCACACGAGCTATTAAATGTACAGATACCGGTCTGTTTCCTCTAAAAACGGTATCATTTAAGAAATAACAGTAAAAAGAGTAAGGAAAAATTTCAATCTTAAACAATACAGAAATTGGGGAGGGGTGCATGGCTGGCTCGGTTGGTAGAGCATGCAACTTTGGATCTTGGGGTCATGAGTTTGAGCCCCATGTTGGGTTTGGAGATTCCTTAATAAATACAGAAATTGATACAGTAGGAAGTGAGTTTTCCTTTCTTCTTCAATCCTAACAGAATCCATTTTTAGAAGAATCCTTATTAACTGTAAAACTTTAGAAACTATAGTTTAGAAGCTATAGAAACTTTCAAAATCTTTTCAGTGCAAACTATACATTTACATATACATGTATCTATGCTCATTTAAGGAAATCGAGAATTTTCTTCCCAAGGGAGATCATTTAACAAAGATAATCTTTCCAAATCATGACCAAGTATTTCATTTTTGAAAGTTTATTTATTTATTTTGAGAGAGAAGGAGAGACACCGGGAGGGGCAGAGAGAGAGAATCCCAAGCAGGCCGGGCTGTCAGCACAGAGTGCACTGCAGGGCCCAAACCCATAAATCTTGAGATCATGATCTGAGCCGAACCAAGAGTCAGACACTTAACCAACTGAGCCACCAAGGTGCCCCAAGCAATTCATTTTGAATGGCCATATAATATTCCATTGTATGGATATGACATACTTTATTTAAATGGCTCTGTAGTGATAGACATTTAGGTTGTTTGGAATGTTTTTTCCTGATAAACAATGTTGCAATTGCTTGCCTGTGCATAAATCCTTGTGCTGGAATTTTGGAATCTGGACTCCTAGAAACAAAGTTGCTTCACCACAGGTGCGTTTTAAAACTTGGGAGATACTGCCAAATTGTCCCTCTGGCCAAATCATGTGTGAGCCTATACTCCCACAGGCAGTGTATGAGTGTACCTCTGTCCTCACACCCTTCCCAGCAATTTGCCTTCTTCTGGAGGTCTGCAAAGAAGCAATCTGTCAGCAGAAGAGGCAAATGAGAATCTGTGTACAATGAACTCACCTGACACTTTGTTGAATTCTAGGGCTCATTCTGCTGCTCTGGCTGTTTATAGGAAGGTCCTCCCTCTCTCTAGGCTCCGTGGGGAGCCCAGCTGAGGAATGGTGGTTGAGAGGCGCTGGGGCACTCTCCTTCATTTTGTTGTAAAGTCCTCAGTCCTCTACTACTCAGGGACAACATGCTCTGATGGCTGATAATATGCTCTATTATGGTATTAGAGCCAAGTGTTTATTCATTTCCACCAGGGAAAGTCTTTGGGCACTGGATGCTCACCTTGATCTTTAATTGTAATCGTAAAATCAAAGCTCCATTGTCATCTCAAAGGCTTATTCCAGGCCTCCCAACTGTAGATGGTCTATTGGCCTTCATTCCAAATGTGCAGACACTGGATACCCCCATTACAGGGCTCCTTTCCCATTGCTTTTCCCTCTGATTTAAAATCCAGTGCAAAGGAAGAGAAAGCCAATGCTCACCAAGCCCAAGACTTTGAAAGCACCAATAATTTGCATGAACGAGACCCACTTCTGTTTTTAAGACCACTTAATAGACTTCATTTCTTTTTTTTTTAATTTAATTTAATTTTATTTAAATGTTTTATTTATTTTTGATACAGACAGAGACAGACCAGGAGAGGGGGAGGGGCAGAGAGAGAAGGAGACACAGAACCGGAAGCAGGCTCCAGGCTCTGAGCTAGCTGTCAGCACAGAGCCCGACTCGGGGCTCGAACCCACGAACGTGAGATCTGACCTGAGCTGAAGTCGGAGGCTTAACCGACTGAGCCACCCAGGCGCCCCTAGACTTCATTTCTTAAACCAAAACCAAAGATTGATCTTCCCAGACCGATTCTTTGGAAGAGAACTTCTACAAATTCATTCAGAGGACTTCAGGTTGGAAAAATAATGTGCAGTTTATTTTAATGGGTAGTAAAAGGCCCATTAAAAAATGCATCTTTTCACACATACAGTAGATGCTTTTCAAAGGATAGTCACTTATTCCTCTACATTGCTTTGAAAGGAAAGGTGTTTTTGTTTTGTGAAGTTGACATATTTACAGTAAAAAAAAAATCCAGCAGGGGCGCTTGGGTGGCTCAGTCGGTTAAGCCTTTGACTTTGGCTCAGGTCAGATCTCGCTTTCGTGGGTTCGAGCCCCGCGTCGGGCTCTGTGCTGACAGTCAGCTCAGAGCCTGGAGCCTGCTTCTGGTTCTGTGTCTCCTTCTCTCTCGGCCCCTCCCCCTCTCATGCTCTGTCTCTTCTGTATCAAAAAATAAATAAAACATTAAAAAAAAAAAAAAAGATCCAGCAGTGCAGTGACCACTCTTACAGGTAACTTTGCATATATCTTTATACATTTCCATAGAACACATTCTAGAAAGTAAAACTAGTTGATTGAGGTAATTTGTACTTTTTTAAAAGTTTATTTATTTATTTATGTACTTACTACTTACTTACATATCTATTTATTTGAGTTATCGCTGCACCTACTGTGGGGCTTGAACTCACGACCTTGAGATCAAGAGTTGCGTGCTCTTTCACCTGAGCCAGCCAGGTGCCCTGGGAAATTGTACTTTTTAAAGTTTTTGGTACAGCTTGCCCAATTACCCTTTAGAAAGGTATAGAATTACAATTCTGTAGCAAGTTTCCAGAGTGTTTATTTCCCCACACGGTAGCAGATATGGAATAGTAATGTTAGCATTTATCTTTGCTTACTTGATAGATGAAGTAATACAATTTTAATTTGCATTTTCTTTATTAATGAAGTTTGACATTTAAAAAAATGTTTATTTTGAGAGAGAGAGAGAGAACGCAAATGAGTGATCAGGAGAGGGCCAGAGAGAGAGGGAAAGAGAATCCCAAGCAGGGATTTCATGAACTGTGAGATCATGACCTGAGCCAAAATCAAGAGTCAGAGGCTTAACTGACTGAGCCACCCAGGAGCCCTGACGTTTTTTAATATATTTAATGGCTAATTCAGATTCTTTTCTCTTTAAAAAATTAAGGGTATTTATTTATTAAGTGGGGTTCTAACTCACAACCCCAAGATCAAGAGTTGCATGCTGTGTGACTGAGCCAGCCAGGCACCCCCAAAAATTCATAAATAAAAACAAATTTTTAATGTTTATTTATTTTTAAAGGAGAGAGAGACAGAGCATGAGCGAGGAAGGGCAGATAGAGAGGGAGACACAGAATCCCAAACGGGCTCCAGGCTCTGAGCTGTCAGCACAAAGCCCAACACAGAGTTCTAACTCACAAACTGCAAGATCATGACCTGTGCCAAAGTTGGACTGATTAATCAACTGAGCCACTCAGGCACCCCAGAAAATTCATTTCTGAAAGGGAATTGATACATGTATCCTAATGATACCTTGAAGTCTTACTGAAGGCAGCTTGGGGAGACTAGGGAAGGTGGAATAGGTGGCATCCTGACTGAGGATACAAAAAGATCTGTTTGGCAGCTACTCTGCCAGAAACTTTGAAGATATTCTAATACTATTTGCTTAAGCATTTTCCAAAAGCAAAGGAAAGAAAACCCGGTTGGAAACATCTGAGTACAATATAAACTTATTTTTCATTGTTTTTCCCAAAGTTTTCATTTTTCTCCTGAAGTACATTGCCTAGGCCACTTACAACTAGGGTTGTTTTGAGGAAGACTTTGGGTTGGTATAGCAACAGGGGTACCTAAATAAAAACATAATTGGATGGGTTATCTTTTACTGTCATTTTTTTTTCCACCCTCAAAAGTCTTGATGTTTAAAAATCTTCCCAAAGATCAAATGTGTGGTCCATTACATAAGGGACTGACCTAGATTTAACTTTACTTGACAATTAAAAGTTAAAGGCAAGGAACTAAACCAAAAATAGAACAACCTTGAAAAACATTATCCTAGATTTTGGTGTGCCTGATTCTTAGTACTTAACAGATAGTGGAGGCTGAATAGGAAATCAGGCTCAAATTGCTTTCAAAATTATAGAGGGAATATGTTCCCTACTCAAAAGAATGCTCTACTTTCAAGAATCTTAATAATTTAATTTTCCAGAAGCAAATAAATATTGTATAAATCTGGGGGAACATTTACTGTTAGGCCAGTGTTCTTAGCTCTTGACAAGATGACATAAGTCTATGTATTTAATGTCTATATCTATGCTTAATTTACTTGATCTGCCCTGCCTTTCCTTGAAATACCTTCCAGCCTTGAAGGAGCACACTTTATTGACTTATTTTTATAATAGTTTATTGTCAAATTGGTTTCCATATAACACCCAATGCTTCTCCCCACAAGTGCCCCCTTCCATGACCATCACCCCCTTCTCCCCTCCCCCTCCCCCTTCAGCCCTTGGTTTGTTTTCAGCATTCAATGGTCTCTCATGGTTTGTGTCCCTGTCTCTGCCCAACTCTCCTTTTTTTTTTCTAGTAAACACTTCTTTATTTATTTATTTTCTCAGAAAATTGATTTTATTTTATTTTTTTAAGTAGTTTATTGTCAAATTGGTTTCCATACAACACCCAGTGCTCTTCCCCACAAGTGCCCTCCTCCATCACCTCCATCTCTTTTCCCCCCCTCCCCCTTCAGCCCTCAGTTCATTTTCAGTATTCAATAGTCTCTCAAGTTTTGGATCTCTCTCTCTCCCCAACTCTCTTTCCCTCTTCCCCTCCCCCTGGTCCTCCATTAGGTTTTTCCTGTTCTGTTAGACCTATTAGTGCAAACATATGGTATCTGTCTTTCTCTGCCTGACTTATTTTGCTTAGCATGACACCCTCGAGGTCCATCCACTTTCTACAAATGACCATATTTCATTCTTTCTCATTGCCATGTAATACTCCATTGTGTATATACACCACATCTTCTTGATCCACTCATCAGATGATGGACCTTTAGGCTCTTTCCATGTTTTGGCTATTGTTGACATGAAGGAGCACACTTTAGAGTGATCTGGGAGTTTCTTGAAAAGGAGAGGTATGATCTTTTGCATAAATACTTGAGGAGGGTTAGAATGAACTAGGTGAATACAATTATATTAAAGTCAATGATAGGGACTCCTACTTGAGTCAATATCAAAGCAAGATTGTACTCTTATTTCTCAATCTTATTCATGTAAGGGAAAAAGCCAATTTAAAGGAAATCATTACTTTCATTTTTTAGTAAGTAATCCAGGCAGATGGTAGACAAACATGCAACGTATCAAACGGCGATACTCAGAAAGATCCATCTCCCTCCCTTTCTTGTTCCATCCAATTCCTCTCCAAAGAGGTGACTAGTATTGTCTTGTGTATCAGCCTAGAGAGAGTCTATGGATTCATACACTTATGCATGTGCACATACATATTCTCTTGGCACCACTTCCCCATGGAAATGGACATATACTATAACACTGGTCTTTTTTCTCAATTCTAACTCTTGGAGATGTATTATTCCAGTTCTCTGTATTGAAGTGTCAAATTTATTTAGATAGTTAGAAATAGTCTTTTGCTATTACAAATCAAAGTAACAATAAATGTTCTTAAATATACACCATTTTGCATGAGTATGGGTATACTTGTTGGACAAGTTACCAAAAAGTCAAATTGCTAGGTCACAGGGTTCATGCATTTTTTTAATTTTGAAAGATAATCAGGCTGTTTGATTAGGTAGAACTATTTAGTAGTTCTTAGTTAATAAGATCATCTGACTAAATAAATTAGTAGTGTCTTGGTCAGAGGGAACTCAAAGTTTCTTTCTGAAAATGTCTCAACTAGGTACAAGCTATAAATTTCTGGGATGCATGGGAAAAGGTATCACACTTGGAGATATGGGGCCTACTTGTCAAAAGCAATGTCAAGTTCAACTCACGAAGTGCTGCAGATTCTGATGGGCAATAGTAAGTGACCTTGGTGGCTTTGAAGTGTGACCTACAAGGGCTGCCAATGTTGCACACTGTAGGTGGTGCTGCCTGCTATTAATTAGACTGAACCATGTGACATAGTAAATGTTAGGTCATTTTTGACCTACAAATATTGCAATTTTCACTTTTGTTTCATTAGTGGTTCAAATAACATTAATTTTATTTGTTTGTTTGTTTGATGTCTTTGGGAGAATACCTTAGGGAACTGGGAAAGGTTTCTTGAGGAAAGTAGATTTTTATCATGGAAGTGGAGAGACATGATTAAGAATCAGGAAAGTGGATAAGAGCATCACAAACAGAAGGTACAGGAAATGCCCCCTAGGTATGAGCCTGCATAAAAGGTAAAGGTGTGAATCAAAGGACTCATGTCTCAAAAATCTGCAAAGTTTCATAAACCAAAGCTGATGTCCCAGTTTTCTGTGTAGTAAGAATGATTGGGTGGGGGGAGTGGTGGGGTACATCCCCAAATATATACATCTGGATTAGAGTTTTAACCTCACAACAGAAACTGATGGGGATTGAAATTTTGGTCCATTTTGGGATTTGATACTGAAAACTTCAGTTCAACTTTGTGGTCAATATTTGTCCTAACAGCATAGACTTTAGAGGGGCCCTGAAGTTCACTATCTTAAATGGTTGCTAAGGGGGTGATTATAAGAATTTCCCAACACATGGAGAAGAATCATTCTGGAACACTGGGATAAATATAGAGTGAGGGAAAGAGCATTTCTTTTAAAAAATTACAGATATAACATCCTTCTAAAATTATGGATATAATGTAATAACTTGAGAGAGTTTAGAAACAGGGGGGAAACCCCACCTATCATCACCACCCTAACAAAACAGCTCTAAATGTTTACATGATTTTTCCTTCTCCTTGACCATTTGATTTCATCTTTTTATACCATTGCAATCCTGAGCTTTTCTCATCTCACATCTCAGTTTTGCTATTTATTGTTTTAAGTGGCAGTATATTAGCCCCTGGGGTGGTTGCACTATAATTTGTCTATTCATTCTCCATATTTTCAGACATCTCAGGTTGCTTCCAATTTTTTGATATTAGAGAAAAGTGACTTTTTGATCTTTGGGCCTGAAAATAGGCTTCCATCCATAGTTTTTTCTTCTTCAAGTAAATTACCTGCCACATGGCTTCCCTGGGTCAGCAGAGAAATCTATTTCTTTATTTTACTAATATTAAAGGCAATAATGTGTATAGCAGAGTACTTAGAACATTGGTCGGCAAATGCTTAGTGTTATCTAAATGTGAATTCTTATTTTTAACAGTCAATGTATTTTGTCATCAAAGTTAGAAAAAAACCCTGTAAATTAAGAAATTATTGGGAAGATATTGCCTCTCCCACAGAGAATAAGGACCAACAGATGGGGAGGGGCCGAGGGAGACTGGAGAACCACAAATCATGCCACTGCACCTGTCTGGTTTCTGCACACCTCTGTTGGCACTGCTGCCACTGATGTCCCAGACCTGGTTATGACTATTCTAACCCCTGGAAGAATTCTGGTAGCCTGTTTCTCAGAGATCTGGAAGGGACACCCAAATAGCTAAGCGTAAATCAGGTGCATCTGTAGTAGGAAGTAGGGCCGTGCCACCCCCAAGACTCTGACGATGGGGAGATGACTTGGAAAGGGAAATGAGCACTGAGGAGCCAATTGGCTAATACCTTTGCTTGCTCAGAGACTACTCACACCCACAATTGGCTCAGTCAATAAAGGAAATTTCAACTCTGCTCACTGCCAGACAGAATCAAACAGACATTTCCCTGTACCAGCCAAAATGACCATGGAAAACCTTCTGTTGCCATTTTTTCCCTCTACTTTGGGGACAAACAACAATTTCTCTGTACCTGCAACAATGCCCATGGACAACCTGTTGCCATTTTTTTTTCCTGTACTACAGCACTCTTTGAATAACAAAGGTTTTACTTGAGACTTTGGCTCATCTTATGTTGGGTTTCTTTGTTTCCTGGGCTATCAGGTCCTGCTACAATTGGCTAAACTAGTCCTTTTCCCTCCTCACCCCTAAAATAGGAACTGAGGTTGGAGATGGGGTCAGGCTGAAAAGGAAATCATATGTTTCTTATGAAAGTCATTAACAGTTAGGAAATTTAATCCATTCTCAAACATGAGCAATGCTGATTTTGGAAACTGGGAACTAATCAAATTAAGAGATAGAAATTGCAACATAATTACATAATTTACTTAACACTCTCCAGGGCTTTCCTACTACTTTAGCACCAAATCCTAAAATCTCCCCTTATCTGTAAGATCTTGAATGCCTTGCTGTCGAGTTCCCTCTCTCTACCCTTTAACCCCACTTCTTGGCTTTCTTTCTCATCCTTCGTTCCTTGCTCTAAGTCCTTATCATGCTGCTCCTTCTGCCTAGAAGTGTCCCCTCTCTGCCCAAACAACCCCCATCCCTGTCTTACAGTACATCTCTGGTCTCGGTTCAAACCCCTTCTGCTTGAAGAAAGGTTTTTCTAACCTTCAGAACAGGTTGAATACCATGTGACATTCACCAGCACCATCCGGTCTTTTGTGTCACTCATTCTACCCATCAGACTGTAAGTTCAATGAGCTTGGGAACCTCAGTCACCTTCAGCACTGTTTCCCCTGTGCCTAGCACAGAGCAGACTCTCAAGAAATGTACAGAGAATGAACAGACTGAAAGAATGAATGTAAGCTTTGCCTATCTTATGCTTACATTAGACATGTCCATAAACATGCACATTATTTACCATTTTTTAAAATCTTGAAGTATTTTTTTTCATTTACAAAAGTCCTGCAAAGGTAGCAGAGAGATCTTGTAACTCCTTCAACCCGCTACCTCTAGCGTTAACACTTTACGGGGCCTTAGGACAGTTACTGAAACTAACAAATTAACACTGATGTTAGTAAAATACAGACTTCATTCAGATTTAACCAGTTTTTCCATTAATGTTCTCTTTTTGTTCAGGATTTAATCCATGTTTTATTTAATTACCACATCTTTTTGGTCTCCTCCTACCAATGACTTTTCCTCCCTTTTTTTCTTTCTTTGTCTTTCATGACTTGACATTATTGACAGGTACTGGTTAGTTATTTTGTAAAATGTTCCTCAATTTGGGTTTATCTGGTGTTTTTTCAGGAACTCTGGAGTTAAGGATTTGGAGGCACACCATATAGATGATGTGCCCTTCTTACCCTATTGTGTTAGAGGATACGAATGTTGATATATCTTATTACAATATTAACCTTGATCTTATTACAATGATTATAACTTTGATCACTTAGTTAAGGTTGGGTCTACCAGACTTTGCCATGTAATGTTATAATTTTTCTTTTTTTATATCTATTTGCTAGAGGTAAGTCATTAAGTTGAGCTCACACTGAAGAAGAGAATGGAATTCACCTCCTGGAGACAGAAGAATCAAATAATTTGTGGGCACAGGTTAAATCCACCACCACAGTTTATTTTGGGGGAGATATTTTGAGTTTATGCTACTATTCTGCTTCTTTTTAAAATTCCATCCACTAATTTGAACATTCATTAGGAATCTTGTCTCCCCCATGGCAATATTATTATGGTGTCCATGGATCCATTTTTTTGTATAAAGAATGCAAATTCTTGCTCATAAACCAAAAGTAGTATTCTTTTTTTGTCTTTTTAAAAATATAATTTATTGTCAGGTTGGCTAACATACAGTGTATATAGTGTGCTCTTAGTTTTGGAGGTAGATTTCTGTGATGAAAGCATTACTCTTATGGCAAAGAGTAAAGAAATCAGAAGAGGTGCCATGAGTAAAGTGGAGTGATTAAATACTTAGACACAAATAACAAGACACAGAGAAGTTTGTTGTGTTTTCAGTTTCATCATCAAATCTAATAACTTCTGGAGTCTCAGGTGTTTTTCACTATATGAAGTCTTTATCCCTCGTCCATGCTCACTGTAGCATCACAAAGCATAATTCACAATCAATTCTTCCAAGAGAGACAAGGATGGTGGAAGAATGACGCAGCAGCAACTTTATAAACAGTAACATTCCTATAAAGAGGAGACGTTGGTATTATTATTCCAATTGCTCAATACAAAAAACCCAAAACTTGGCAACACAACATTGCCTTGTTTCTTGGAACAAAAGTGGAGAATAACTTTGTCTCCATCTGCTCAGGACACTGAAAACAGGCCGACTCTTTACTGAGTGTTTAATCTCCATGGGAAGCGGGGTAGAATGAGGTGGAAGCCACACGAGAAAGAATCTTGAGTTCTATATTTTAAAAAACTGCAGGGGCTCTGGAAGAGCTTCAAGATCAAGAGAAAAAAATCACATGGTAGCTGAACACTGAAGTGGAATTTTTAAATATTCAGAGGATGAAATACATGCAGATAGGAAACCATTCAGAGGATTAGAAGAAAGGTTATTATGTGACCCCCCGCACCCCCCAAAAATTCTTTCCCCTTTCCCTTTAACAAATATTTCCTAACAGTCCTGTGGAACCTTGACTCTTGACTCTGGGTTGCACCTTGCATTCCAGATGACTTGTAAAGCAATGATTTATTGGGTCCCAGAGCCAGTGAGCTTGGGAGCAGTTCAATAAGACAGTGTGGTCTGTGGGTCCTGAATCATTATTCTACCTGGCAACCTTATGACAGCTGCTGAATCTTGGAGAGGCCAGGACGAAATGATGTTGATTTATAGTGGGAGTAGAATTGTGTGTCAATGAAAATGTAATTGTGCTTCTTCCAGGCTCCGGCATCTATAGGATACTAGTTCAGCCTTCACTGACAATTTAACATAGACCAAAATTTGGAAAAGTGAGCGTCGCCTTGCAATTCCTTAAGACCTTGTGCTTTTGTTAAAGGTTCACTATAGTTTTATTAATACACTTTCTATAAGATAACCAGTATAAAACTTCACCTTTATAGTATATAATCTTCTCCATAATGGTAGTAAAGTGATGCACCAGTGGCGAGTATGATACACAGTGTACATATTATACATATTTATAAGAATAGTTTTGTACTTTTTAAATAATCATAATGTCTTTCTATGTGTACATAAGTCATAGGACAATCATAGTTTCATTTGCTTTTTATAACAACTGTGTGTTTAGCACATTTAAAAAATTTTTTTAATGTTTTATTTATTTTTGATACAGACAGAGACAGAGCATGAGAGGGCAGAGAGAGAAGGAGACACAGAACCGGAAGCAGGCTCCAGGCTCTGAGCTAGCTGTCAGTACAGAGCCTGACGCGGGGCTCGAACCCACGAATGTGAGATCCGACTTGAGCCGAAGTCAGAGGCTTAACCGACTGAGCCACCCAGGCGCCCCTAGCACATTTTAAAAAATGAGGAAACTGAGACCCAGAGACCTTAAGTAATTTGGTTAAGGTTAACCAGATAGTAACAGAGCCAGTAGCCAAGATTGCAACATGGCCCCTTGCACGGTGTTTCCACTGCACCAGCCCCTCTGCTAGCTTTCTGTGACCCATTGAACAATAAAAGAAGTGCATGCATCATAGAGTTTGGCAGGATCAATCAAAAGCAATTCTATTTTCTCTACATTAAGCATCAAAAAATTAAAAGCCATTCAGGCTTGTACCTCAGATAGACAGGTAATAAGCTGTGACTGCTCTTAAGTAGAGTCTCCCCAGGAAGATGCTCTCAGCTCTGGGTGGCAGACGGCAGACACATGAATAAATAGTCAAACTCCCATCATAAGATTATTCTGCTCAGGACTGGGGATGGGGCTGCTCAGAGAAAGTGGGGGTGATGCTCCGATGGACTCCAGAGTCCAGAGGTTCAAAGTCAGAACAGGGAGAACTTTTGTGGGGCATAGAACTTTGGGAGGAGATTTAAACCAGCAGAGAATGTAATTACCTGAGTAGGAAATGGGCTGTAATTTACTTTCTCCAAAGGTGTACATTCTTTGGTTACTAAAAAGGCATTTGCTTTCAGTACAATAAATGGAGTTCAGTACAGTAAATGGATTTTCTCATCCTTGCAACAGATTTTACGATTCAAATGTTGTGACTTGGGCTATAATATTTTTCAGTCCTACCATTGTATATATATATATATATACACACACATATATATACACATACATCCCTAATTTATAATATAATATAATATAATATAATATAATATAATATAATATAATAGATCTATAATATATAAGGGTTGAAAAACATATTATACATGTGTATCTTTTACTTTTATAACTATGTGTTATTATAATGGATCATATGTTACTGTCCTTATACCCAGTAAGCTAATGTAGGGTAGAATACCTGTTCAAAGCACCAATTTCATTCTAATTAAGCCTGCAGTCTGCAGTTGCTTATAGGAGAAATAATGACAAGGTTTAAATAATTCTGATCAGATGCAGCCTTTATTAAGGATAGGATTTGGTGGAAAGAATGAATGATATAATCAATTCCCAGTAATTATTTATATCAATGCATGTAATATGTTTATATGTTTACAATGCCAGTCTTCCAAGTATTTCCAAATGTACAAAAGAACTTTTGTTGTTGAAGGCCCTTGTTGAAGATGATTCCAAGATACCAATAAGGCTCATGAGCACTGGATGTTGTATGTAAGCCAATTTGATGATAAATTATATTCATAAAAAATAAGGCTCATGATTTGTTAAAAATGCAAACATTTAATATTTGCACTAATAAATAAACTGCTCCTAGGAGGTCAGCTAAGTGAGTTCCAGGGGTCCTGGACAATAATCCTGGGACCTAAAAAGTCAGTTTCTTATTCTCTGTTGTATGTCAAGGTAGCTTTTGCTCACTGCACCTGGTTTTCGATTCCTTCCCATCGGGGAATTACCATTCCCAAGGGGATTTCCAGGGAAATCCGTGAGTGCCTGTTCAGTCTCTGATTGGGCATCCTTGGGAGACAGAAGAGCCAAGGTGGGCTAACTCCTCCGTTAAGACTCATGGGGTGCTCAAATTCCCCTCTCTGAAAGACTAGAAGAGCTTAACGCAGTCACACCATTTCTGAATCTCTGCTTTCTCCTCTTGCCCATAGCAGGCATTTAAATATTTAAGAACTGAAGAAGTTATTGGAGGAAAGTGGAACATTGAATACTGCTGAGAAATTAGTTCTACAGTCAGTCAGCGGATGAGGAGGTATGTATTTTATTTTATTTTAATTTTTAATTTTAATTTTTTTTTTGAGAGAAGAGGGAAAAGAGAGAGACAATCTGAAGTAGGCTCCATGTCTGGTGCAGAGCCCAACTAGAGGTTCAATCTCATGACCAGAGGATTATGCATGATCTGAGCTGAAATCAAGAGTCAGATGCTGAAACGACTGAGCCTCCCAGGCTTCCAGAGGAGATAAGCATTTTAATGTAAAGGGAAAATGTACTCTATTGTGTTCATGTTAGTCCTCTTTGAGCCTTTCTTTGAGTCCCCATCACAGGATTAGCTGAGTGTGATTGGTGCTAAGTAAGGCATAAGGTGGGCCTTGGGACCTCTACTCAAAACTGAGGCCTGTGGAGCACTTGCCGACCTTGGAAGTCCTGGAGACATTCTGTACAGAACTGCACAGCACCCTGTGGCGTGAGGCCACTCACATCCCCAGCTTCTTCTAAAATGACATTCCAGGCAAGCATCACTCCACATTGCTGGCCTGGGGGCACCGGCAGAAGGGGAAATGGGGCTCCAATGTAAAGGTTCTCATTAAATCCAATATTATGGAGATAACTCCTGAAAAACTCATTTTCAACAAGGTTTTACCTTAAAGTTTTTGATTCTCCTGCTTCCTGAGACTCGCCCGAATGAATTCCAAAAAACATGGAGAGATTTTTGCCTATCACCCCAAGAGAGCAGAACATCATTTTTCTCCTTGTCCTTTGCAAATAATGACAGACGAGCTAGCTGTGTTTCCAATCGGCTCTGATTCTGCATTTTCTGCAGCATAAAGAAAAACATCTCTTTCCTTTTATAGAAATGCAATCCCCCGAGGTCAGCCCTTAAAAGCTGTTTTGATCCGTGGATGTTGTTGCTGCCAAATGCTCTGGCTCCCCAACTACCATTATGCATTTTCTCTTGGACAGGGAATTCTAAGACCATCCTTATTGACCCCATAATAAAGCCATTTATTTCTCTCTGAGATGGAAGATTCATTTATTTTTCCTCATTTCTCCTTGGTAATTGTCTCTATTACTACCCATAATCTGCCCAATCTTATTTGATGACATCCTGTGATTAAAGCCAATTGGCTTATATTGAAAGGTAGAGGAAAGTTAACTAGGCACAGAAATATCACCCTTGGATTAAAGAAGGCTAACTTTCAGTAGGCTGATGCTTAAGAGACTTTTGATGGGGAAAGGTGGATGTTGACCTAACATTCCATTTGGAAAACAAATTCAATGTTTAAAATAGGGCTGAGTAACATATGGTAGTTCCTTCCGGCAGACCAAAGGAAAGCTCTGTCTGCAAATGAGGTCAAAGGATGTCTTGTTGATTTTCAGATATTGTCCCAATTACTATACTAGGAAGGCAAAGACAAAGAACCGGGGAATCTTAATAATGATGGTGATACTAATAATAGTAATGATAATAGTAGTAGCCTCCACTTATTTAGCTGAGTCCTTTGCATTTATTAATTCACTTAATTATCCCTCCAATTCTTTACTATAGCTATTATATTATTATGATACACATATATAATAAGTATTATCCTTGTTTCATAGAGAGGCTATATGTTTTGCTCAAGGTTGCCCAGCTAATAAGTAGCAGGGCAAGGATATGAATTTTCTTGGGTCTGAACACCCACTTTGTTTTCTGCCAAGCATAGTGTTTGACATTGGTGGGGAATATGAAAGAGGCACAAACACTTTTCTTGCCCTTGAGTTAAGAGTCTGGTTTGGTATAGATAATACACTGGAAACTCTTTTTTTAATGTTTTTATTTATTTTTGAGAGAGGGAAAGAGACAGAGACAGAGAGAAAGAGAGAGAGAGGACGAGCAGTGGAGGGATAGAGAGGGAGACACAGAATCCAAAGCAGGTTCTAGACTCTGAGCTGTCAGCACAGACCTTGACATGGGGCTTAAACTCAGAGAACCCTGAGATCATGACCTGAGCCAAAGTTGGATGCTTAAGTCACTGAGCCACCTAGGCGTCCCAACACTGGAAACTCTTAAAGAGCAATGAACAATCATATACAATTAAATCCCCTCAGTGCTTACTCCCATGTTGCTAGTTAATTTTTTTATTTTATGAGATAGTCCCGTTCACATTACTCGTGTGACTTCTCTCCTCTGATTGGATCCATGCCATGAGGCACACACCCCCCTAGGAGCTCAGAGATGATGCGAGTCTTTGTGGGGGTTAGTATTTGAAGCCTGAAGCCACAGCTTAGTGCTTGTAAAATGTCATGTAAATCATTTATTCTCTCAGTCCGTTTCCTCATCTAAAAGATGTGAATAATACCTACCACACACAAGTGTGGGTGGAAAAAGTGAAATAGTGTAAAGAAAGTGGTTTGCACACAGTAAGGTCTCCTGTGAAAACAATGACAAAATAACAGTGACAATATAAGTAATGATATAAAGGCTCAGAAACAGTGCTATTAAAATTCAAATCTATTGCAAACAAGAAGCATCCCACCAATACTTGTTTTCAGTACAAACCTTTTAATTTGGGCTGGTTTTGAGACTGGTGAACTTGGCCTCTTGTCTCAACTCCTGTATGTCTCCTTTGAAAATGCTAAATAACATGTGACAGAGGGCTTTGTCCTGACTATGTTTTTGTGAGTTCTTTGGCATTTCTGACCAGATAATAATTTTCTGAAGGGACGGAATGACAAATTTTATCTCTTGGTTCTTAGCTGTCCTTGATGTCAATTACAGTGCCTTGTGCTTATCAATTCACATGCAATGAGTGATTTCTAATAATAGTGTGCTTTTCTACTTATGGGCCCCCCTTCTCAAATATCTCCCGCATTTAAGGTGCCACGGTGGGTAAATCCCACCATTTTGAAATTCTAAATGTGTAGTTTCACATCCAGTTTCTCTTTCTGTATCAGGCTGTTTCAATGAGCCCATCCATTTCCACATGCAGTGCTGATGGGCCTGTTATTCCAAAGGCCGGTAACTGTAATATCACCTGACCTAGATGGAACCTTCAAGTAATGCGGCAAAAGTTGAAAAACAGGAAATGCAGTCAATTGGGAAATTGACACCCTCCTGGAAGAGGAGGGAATTACAGTCTGAAAAAGGAGCTAAGTAACACGTACACGTGGGTACATTTATTCTATAAACTGCCACATATTATTACAAATATTTTGATTCAATGTGATCAACAGTTCTCACTTCCTGATTCTCCTACGTTCTCTGGCTTTCAAATTCTTTGAGGAAATGTTTCTGGGGAAACAACTGGCCATCAGTTGTCCATGCTGCACAGGGAAACCTCTCACCTGCTCAGATACCTGCCCAGGTGGGGGAATGTGGTTTAGAAAAAGAACCAGCAAATAAGGTGATGCCCTCCCGGTACTGTATCATGTGAAATCAGCCCAAGGAAGGAATCAATAAGAATGTGTGCACATGCATCAAATCACTGGCTCATTGGAATGGGATCTTTCCAGTTTTTTTTTTGTTTGTTTGTTTTT
This sequence comes from Suricata suricatta, assembly GCF_006229205.1. NCBI lineage: Eukaryota > Metazoa > Chordata > Mammalia > Carnivora > Herpestidae > Suricata > Suricata suricatta. The sequence continues at coordinate 28,479,554 of NC_043710.1, read as the reverse complement.
TTTAACTAGGAGCAAATGAGAGGTTAACTTAGAATTTTGACTTCCTTTATTTCACATCTCTTGCTTTTCTTCCCTCAGACTTTTCCAGGCTTGAGTTTCCAGATGACTTTTGCCTTTCTTCAGGGCCACCCGCTTCCACCCTTCTCTCTTTCTAGTGGTGACATCAGAAGACATCAGAATACCTGACTCCCAGTCTAGCTCTGCCTTTGACCGGCTCCGTTCCATTCTCCGAGCCTTACGTTTACTATCTTATTTTCTAAACCTATGAAGTGGTACTCCTGATTCCTGTCCATCGCATGAGATTATTAGGAAGATTAAATGAAAAATGTCTGTGAAAGGGCTTTTTAAGTGTAAATCTATTCTCGGTCTGACTGCTTACCTGCTAAGCCTTGGGAAGGATAGGAAGGTGTTAAAATATTGAATCTTGATCTTTATTCTGTGGTTTTGAAACTAACAGAGATTTCAGGTGACACAACAAAGAACAATTTTATGCCAACATTGAGAAGACCAACATGCTCAGCTTTAAAAAAATGTTACAGAGTAGGTTATAAGCCAATGTGGAAAGTTGAAAATTTCTAGAATAGGAAGGTTTTCCTCATTCAGAATGTAATGATTATTTCAAAATTGGAAGGAAAATAACATTTCCATGAACACATTAATTTTCAAATTTGGATTAATAAAAACAACTCTTTTGCATTAATTTCTGGATTCTTTCCCATTCTCCACCTTGTCTATCACACAAAGGCTTGTGAGCTACAACAGTGTCCATGAAAGGTACATGCTAAGATCACCAATCTAAAACATTTTTGAATCAGATGCTGTTAACAAAGGTCAACTATCACCAGTCCCCTTCCTGTATTACTTTATCTCTTTGGGCAAGAGTTCCTTCAAGGTCTTTGCAGCAAGTGAGATCTTTCTGGTAATAGTAGATAATGCTGATTGAACACTTTTCATGTTCTAGCCACTGTTTGTCTGTGTACGTCATTCAGCTCTCAAAATAAGCCCACAGGGCAAATGTGGTAGGTTGAAAAGTGAACCTGTGAATCTTCTCTAATATGGCCCCAAATATTCCTGTCTATGCAGATAGGGAGATTATCCAGGTGGGCCCTGGATCAGTCCAGAGTTCTCCAGAGATGATGGAGGCTGAGAAGTCCTATGATATACTGTCTGCAAACTGGAGGCCCAGGAAAGTTGATGGTGTAGTTCAGTTTCAGTCTGAAAGCCTGAGAACCAGGAGAGCTGATGGTACAAACCCCAATCCAAGGTCCAGAGAATATGAGATGCAATGAGATGCCCCCGCTTAAGCAGTGAGGCAGGAAAAAAGGATAAATTTCTCTTCCCCCTGCCTTTGTTCTATTCAGGCTGTCAGTGGATTAGATGATGCTCTCCCTCCTTTGGGGAGGGCTGTCTACTCTACTGAATCTGCTGTTTCAAATGATAACCATCCAGAAGCACCCTCACAAGCATACCCAGAAATAATGTTCAATCTGGGTACCCCATAGCCAGTCAATTGACACATAAAATTAATCATCACTGGCCCAAGAATGCAGTCACATTCACTGTTATAAGCGGGAGGAGAAGGACATTTGATATACAGAAGAGGAGAAGGTGATGTGACCATGGAAGCAGAAACTGCAGTGGTGAAGCCACAAGCCAACGAATGCTAACAGCCACCAAAAGCTGGAAGAGGCTGGGAATGAATTTCTCCTTAGAGCTTTCATAGGGAACACGAGCCTGCTGACACCTTAATTTCAGCCCAGCGAAAAGCTGATTTTGGACTTCTAGCCTCCAGAATTGTGAGAGAATAGATTTCTGTTGTCTTAAGTTACCAAGTTAGTAATATTGTCTGTCTGTCTTTTCTTCTTTCCTTCCCTTTCTTTCTTTCTTTCTTTCTTTCTTTCTTTCTTTCTTTCTTTCTTTCTTCTTTTTTAGTTTATTTATTTTGAGTAAGAGGGAGGGAGCAGGGCAGGAGTAGATAGAGAAGGAAAGAGAGAATCCCAAGCAGGCTCTGCACTTTCAACGTGGAGTCCAACATGGGGCCCGATCTCACAAATCATGAGATGTGAGATTGTCACCTAAGCCGAAATCAAAGTCAGGCACTTAACCGACTGAGCCCCCCAGGTGCCCCTGTATTATTTTCTTACAGGAGACACAGGAAACTGATACAACAGATATTAATATTATCATCATACCCGTTTACAAATGAGGAGACCAAATTTCAGGAAAGCCAAGAAACAAGACCAAAGTCAAAAGGAATAGTTGGGATTTGAACCCTGGGACTCTAGAGTGAGCACATTTAACAAGTGAGCTGACCCATAATGGTCCACAATAGTTTTGGCGAACACTGGCCCAGCGTGTGGCACTGCTGTGATCACGCTCCGTATCACTGCTCTCTTCTTAGTCATTTTCTAAGACTGTGGGATATAGCAGAATTCTCCACTTCCGCTTTGAAACCTCTCAGTGTTTGGATTCTGTGGAATTGAATCACCACCCCATTTCCTTGCCACCCTTTCACTTTCCAGCATAGCATTTGGAGCTTCTAGACACAATTAGGATGAGGAAGGTTTGTTAAGGGTGACATTGGATCTTGAATTGGCAGAAATTCACCCCTCTGGTTACACCAGTGGATTAGATTACAATTTATTGTTGAGTCCTGTAATTAGTTATACACAAGGGTCTGAATCATCTCTTGGCCTAAACTACCATCCAGTTTCTCCATAGGCAAGAGACATAGTACAACAGGCCTATATAGATGTATTTGTGTGCCATGCATGTTATGTACATTTGTGTATTGTGTACCATAACTGGATTTACAGGCAGACCCATTGTGGCTTACAAGGAAAGATCCCAATAATAAACACTGACTACCTGTTTAGTGAATGCTGTTTATCGAGTGCATTTTATATGCTACCTTTACTTCTCACAATAATTCTATGACATAGTTACCCGTTTTTATGAATTTAAAATTTTGCAAGAGGAAGGGGTATTTAAATTCAGGGTTGTCTTATAAACCTCACTTCTAACCACTCAATTTTCCTGTTGTTCTATTTTGCTTCTTTACATAAGATGTTTATTAGAAGCTGTGTGTGTGTGTCTGTGTGTGTGTGTGTGTGTGTGTGTGTGTGCGCGCGCACCCGCAAGGGATAGGGAAGTTGTCATGTGATGACTATAAAAAAATAAAAGGCAAAAATTAAATGGAAGACATTGACACATTACTTCATGTTCTCTGTGTTTTTGCAAAGTGGATAATAAAGTTTAAATTTCAAAGGTAAAGATTTCTTGAGATCAAATATGATTCTATTCAATGAAAATTTACCTAGTTAAAATATTGGATAGGGATGCCTGGCTAGTTCAGTTAGTAGAACAGGTGACTCTTCATCTTGGGGTAGTGAGTTTGAGTCCCACCACTGGCTGTAGAGATTACTTAAAAATAAAATATTAAAAAAAATAAAAATAAAACTTTGGAGAGATTTCTTAGGTTCTTAGCCATGGGGAAATGGCTTTGAAAATCCAAAGAAAGAAAATAAGGCATTTCCCCATCATGAAAAATAATGTGAAATTGTTTAGAAAAGATTCTTTTGTTGCAAGGAATAGACACCCACTAAACCAGCTGAAACAAAGAAAGAGAATGTATAGGAAACTTAGGTGTCTGACAGAGCCCGGAATGATGCAGTGGGGCATCAAGAGAAGCCGTTCACACTGTATTCTTAGGGACTAGAACGATGCCTAGTTTAAAGTTAAGCTTTCGTTAGTATTTGTTGAGTGGAAGGAATGAATTCTAAATTACTAGGAAATGGAATTCAATTTGCTTAGCGTCGGTCAGGTGTTAATAAGCTGTTCCAATCAGTTGTTTTTTAACTTTTAAACATATTTTTATTTTTGAGAGACAGAAAGAGATAGAGCACGAGTGGGAGAGGGGCAGAGAGAGAGGGTGACACAGAAGTAAAAGCAGGCTCCAGGATCTGAGATGTCAGCACAGAGCCCAACGTGGGGCTAGAACTCACAAACTGCGAGATCGTGACTTGAGCCAAAGTCAGATGCTTAACCAAGTAAGCTGTCCAGGTGCCCCTCTAATCAGTTTTGCCCAGGAGGCAAGGTTATATGTATAAGGCCCTGGTGGGAGGAGGCATGCGGTTCACAGAGAAGGAGGACTGTGGACGGAGAGACACCCCAAAGGTATCTATTAAAGAAGTAATGAGTACATTGCCTTTTATTCTTTTTTTTCCAAAATTTTATTTAAATTCTAGTTTCTTAACATATAGTATAATATTGGTTTCAGGAGCAGAATTTAGTGATTCATCACTTTCACATAACACCCACTGCTCAACACAAGTGCCCTCCTTAATGTCCATCACGCATTTAGCCCAAACCCCCACCTCCCCTCCTGCAACCCTCAGTTTGCTCTCTATAGTTAAGAGTGGCTTGTTTCCATCTCTTTTTTTTCCTTGCCCTATGTTCACCTGTTTTGTTCCTTAAATCCCACATGAGTGACATCATTTGATATTTGTCTTTCTGTGACTGACTTATATTACTTAGTATAATACACTCTAGCTCCATCCACATTGTTGAAAATGGCAAGATTTCATTCTTTTTATGGCTAAGTAATATTCCATTGTATATATGTGTGTGTGTGTGTGTATACACACACATATACATACACACACATATGTGTGTGTATATATATATATATATATATATATATATATATGTATGTATATATATATATACATCTTCTTTATCCATTCATCAGTTGATGCATATTTCGGCTCTTTCCATAATTTGGCTACTGTTGATAATACTGTTATAAACATTGAGGTGAGGCACCTGGGTGGCTCAGTAGGTTAAGCATCCAACTCTTGGTTTTGGCTCAGGCCATGACCTCACAGTTTGTGGGTTTGAGCCTGGTGTTGGGTTCTGCATTGTCAGCTCAGAGCCTGCTTGGCATTCTGTCTTTCCTTCTTCCTTCTCTCTCTATTCCCCCCTCCCGCTCTCTAAATAAATAAATGAATGAATGAATAAATAAATAAATAAATAAATAAATAAATAGGTGCCTGGCTGGCTTGGTCAGTTGAGTGCTTAACTCTTTTTTTTTTCTTTTATAGTTTATTGTCAAGTTGGTTTCCATATAACACTCAGTGCTCATCCCAAAAAGTGCCCTCCTCCATGCCCACCACCTCCCTTCCCCTCTTCCCCTCACCCATCAGCCCTCAGTTTGTTCTCTGTATTTAAAAGTTTGCCTCCCTCCCTCTCCCCAACTGTTTTTTTCCCCTCCCCCATGGTCCTCTGTTAAATTTCTCCTTTCCACTTATGAGTGAAAACATATGATATCTGTCCTTCTCTGCTTGACTTATTTCACTTAGCATGACACCCTTGAGGTCCATCCACATTGCTACAAATGCCCAGATTTTATTCTTTCTCATTGGCATGTATTATTCCATTGTATATATAAACCACATCTTCTTGATCCATTCATCAGTTGATGGACATTTAGGCTCTTTCCATGATTTGGCTATTGTTGAAAGTGCTGCTCTAAACATTGGGGTACATGTGCCCCTGTGCATCAGCACTCCTGTATCCCTTGGGTAAATTCTTAGCAGTGCTATTTCTGGGTCATAGGGGAGTTCAATTGTTAATTTTTTGAAAAACTTTCACACTGTTTTCCAGAGCAGCTGCACCAGTTTACATTCCCACCAACAGTGTAGGAGGGTGCCTGTTTCTCCACATCCTTGCCAGCATCTATAGTCTCCTGATTTGCTCATTTTAGCAATTCTGACTGGTGTGAATTGGTATCTCAGTGTGGTTTTGATGTGTATTTCCTTGATGATGAATGACACTGAGCATCATTTCATGTGTTTGCTGGCCATCTGGATGTCCTCTTTGGAGAAGTGTATATTCATGTCTTCTGCCCATTTCATCACTGGATTATTTGTTTTTTGGGTGTAGATTTTGGTGAATTCTTTGAATTCCTTATAGATTTTGGATACTAGCTCTTTATCCGATATGTCATTTGCAACTATCTTTTCCCATTCTGTCGGTTGCCCTATTAGTTTTATTGATAGTTTCCTTTGCAGTGCAGAAGCTTTTTATCTTAATGAGGTCCCAGTAGTTCATTTTTGTTCTTGATCCCCTTGCCTTTGGGGTTGTGTCAAGTAAAAAATTGCTGCGGTTCAGGTCAAGGAGGTTGTTTCCTGCTTTCTCCTCTAAGGTTTTCATGGTTTCTTGTCTCACATTCAGGTCTTTCATCCATTTTGAGTTTATTTTTGTGTATGGTGTAAGAAAGTGGTCTAGTTTCATTCTTCTACATGTTGCTACCCAGTTCTCCCAGCACCATCTGTTAAAGAAGCACTTGACTCTTGATTTTGGCTCAGGTCATGATCTCAAGTTCGTAAGTTCAAGCCCCACATCAGGCTCCACGCTGACAGTGTGGAGCCTGCCTGGGATTCTTTCTCTCTCTTCCTCTCTCTCTGCCCCTCCCCACTCTCAAAATAAATACACTTAAAAAATAACTTTAAACATTGGGGTGCATGTACCCTTTTGAGTCAGTATTTTTGTATCCTTTAGGTAAAATATCTAGTAGTGCCATTGCTGGGTTACAGGGTAGTTCTATTTTTAACTTTTGGAGGAAGCTCCATCCTGTTTTTCTAAGTGGCTGCACCAGTTTGTATTCTCACCAATGGTGTTCCTCTTTCTCCACATCCTTGCCAACATCTGTTGTTCCCTGTGTTTATTTTAGCCATTCTGACAGGTATGAGGTGGTATCTTGTCATGGTTTTGATTTGTATTTCCCTGATGATGACTGATGTTGAGCATCTTCTCATATGTCTGTTGGCCATCTGGATGTCTTCTTTGGGAAAAAAATGTCTATTCATGTTTTCTGCCCATTTCTTAATTGGATTATTTGGTTTGTGGTTGTTGAGTTTGATAAGCTCTTTATAGAATTGTATACCAACCCTTTATCAGATATGTCATTTGCAAATATCTTCTCCATTCTGTAGGCTGCCTTTTAGTTTTGTTGATTGTTTTCTTCACTGTGCAGAAGTTTTTTATTTTGATAAAGTCCCAATAACTCATTTTCACTTTTTTTCACCTTGCCTCTGGAGATGTGTCTAGTAAAAAGTTGCTCTGATTGAGGTCAAAGAGGTTGCTGCCTGTTTTCTTCTCTAGGATTTTTATGGTTTCAGGTTGGACATTTAGGTTTTTCATCCATTTTGAATTTATTTTTGTGTATGGTGTAAGAAAGTGATTCTGTTTCATTCTTTCACATGTTTCTATCCAGTTTTCCCAGCACCATTCGCTGAAGAGACTGTTTTTTTCCCCATTGGATATTCTTTCCTGCTTTGTTGAAGATTAGTTGACTCTATAGTTGTGGGTCCATTTCTGGGTTTTCTGTTCTGTTCCATTGATCTATGTATCTGTTTTGTGCTAGTACTGTACTGTCTTGATGACTACAGCTTTGTAATGTAGCTTGAAGTCTGGAATTGTGACACTTCTGGCTTTGTTTTTCTTTTTCAGGATTGTTTTGGCTATTTGGGGTCTTCGGTTTTTCCATACAAATTTTAGGATTGTTTGTTCTAGCTCTGTGAAAAATGCTGGTCATATTTTGTTAGGAATTGCATTAAATGTATAGATTGCTTTGGAGAGTATCAACATTTTAACAATATTTGTTCTTCCAATCCATGAGTATGAAATGTTTTTCCTTTTCTTTGTGTCATCTTCAATTTATTTCATAAGTGTTCTATAGTTTTCAGAGTACAGACCTTTTACCTCTTTGGTTGGGTTCATTCCTAGGTCTCTTATGGTTTTTGGTGCAATTGTAAGCAGGATTGATTCCTTGATTTCTCTTTCTGATGTTTCTTATTGATGTATAGAAATGCAACAGATTTCTGTATGAGTATATTGCCTTGATGGAGCTGTTGAGTGCCCTCTTCAAGTGTAATAACATGGTCTTATTTGGGGAAACACTACAAAATTGCGGCAACATAGAGGTGGTTAAACAGAAAAATAATTTTGATCATATTTAACTGTACACTTCCAAAAATTAAAACGAAGGAAATATTTTGAAAATATTAAGGAAACATTTCTTTGTTTATAGAACTAACTCTGTCAAAAGTTGTTTTTCTTACCTTTCAGTAGGGGAAACTATGCTTTACAAGGCAAAGTTTGTGGTGAGGGTTGGTGCTTGGTGTAGAAACACCTGATTGACAATTTGTAGTCTCTGGTCAGATATGGAGAAAGTACCTGAATCTTGGCTTGTTTAGGGAAAGGCCACACTTCTAGGAGCATAAGAGATGCTTCCAGCTTGGTCACTGCCTATTTTCTCAGCTCATTTGTCTTTGTCAACCTCCCATCACCCTACCAGCCAATCTTCAGTATATTCACCCCTGCTGTAGCCACATTAAATTATCATCTTTACCCAAACGTGCCTGCTTTTTGACGCACTGGTGCCTTGTCTCAAGCTTTTCCCTTGCCCAGATTTTCTTTCTTTTATCCTTTGGGTGAACATTTATCTCAAGATAATGTCTCCTCTGACCTTCTCTCTATATCCTCAACTTCCCTCCCCCTTTATCCTCTTCATCACCATAGTGGATAAAAACAGAAAACAGAAACTCTTGCAGTAAGCTCACATATGTGACCAAGATCCTATCAAGCATCTTTACACACTGGACACATGACGGTAAAAGTGAGTAACAAAGATGGAGGCCACATTTGGAGAAATCATCCTGGCAAGCATGGTAGAAGCATGTGGAATAAGGTGGCAGCACTGTTAGTGTTTAGTGTCTGGAATCACAAGCGCCAGTGATAGGGCCTGCAGAAGTGGGGATACCTTTAGAACAATACTATGAAGTGGATGGTAAGGTCATTTTTTCTGGATGTATAGCTTCCCAATCTGACCCTCCTGGAAATTCTGTAAGCTGCTTAATATCCTCTAGCAAATCCCTCTGTGCTTTAACTATGGAAGATTCCATTGTCTGCAATTAAAAATTCTTATTAATATTGAACTTGATCACAGGTTTCATATCTTAATCAAGTTTGGGTTACCAATACTTTAGATGTAGTAAATATTCAATAAATGGATGAATGAGTGGATGGAAGGATGTGTCTCAAAGGGAAGTTCTCTAAATCCCAAGATAGGAATGGGAAAACTCTGGATGACAGTAACATGAATTGAGTTTGAAGAGCCAGGGACTGAGTGGTAAGGCACAAGGGAACCATAAGGAAAGTAGGCTTCAGTCCTGACCAGTGGAGCATGGGGGCATCTATCACTTAGAGGAGGGTCATGCTGTGACCTACACACACCATATTGATTCAATATCTCCAGCAGAAAAAATATCTAGCTAATTTCAAAGGAAATAGCTAAACCTGATGTTTGGTGTTGTGCTGACTAAACATGCAGTGGGCTGATAGAATCATATTGAAAGCCTGGGTTGGTGGCACATCAATATACAGTCCCGGAGACCCAGCCAAGTAGAAGGGTGTGAATTGGAGATGAGATTGGGTCTGAGGGGTGCATTTTAGGGCTAGAAGTGCTGAGCAAGTGTTGAGGTGATAGTAGGAAATAAAAGGAAATGCGGCTTTCACATTTTGTTATTTTCCTTTCCAATTTTTGTGTTAAGGAGATTGATAATATTGTTGGACATTGTGGCTCTGATATACATAGATGTAGCTCGATGGAATCACCCTACTCTGTGACAGTAGCCACTTAATTCTCAGCCGCACCCACCCCTAATCCTCAGACGGCAGGCAGGCCAAACAGTCCATAGAGAAGAGTTCTTGAGCACCAGTGGTCAGTAGGATGGTTCAGATCACTTGTAGCCACTAACAACTATTTCTCTCTATGGTTCTTCAGCAGAACTTCAATCTTTTTAAGGGAAGTTTTGAGAATACATTACTCTCACCACAGAAAAGTGTCTAATATTTACAAAAGCTAAGTTACATGCGCAGGTGTAAATTTAGTTTTCACCCACTCTTCTCCCCTTACTGTCACAACTTTGGAAGATTCAGGGGCAAGGCATGTTGGCACTCTGGTACAATAGTGGCAGAAGGGAAGGGGACAAAGGCTGGTTGGCAGGGAGGTACTAAGCCAGCTACAGAAGCGATCTCTAGTACAAGGCACAGTGCCTTGAGAAGGGGTTCCTCATCTCGGGAGCACAGCAGAATCATCAGTGGAACTTTCAGAAAATTCACATACCCCTGCACACTCCTCCAGAGATTCAGTAGGTTGGGGGAGGTCTGGTCATCTGGATTTTGAAAAAACCCTATGAGTAATTTTGATGTACTCCCACTAACTGAGAACCTCTGATTGGACAGCAATCTCAGGCCTGATTCTGATGACCATCCACTTAGGGAGGGAGAATATCATGATGCAAGGTATATGGAATGGTCCAGTATGCCATGCAATTCAGAGGAAGCAGTTGCATGATGAGATCAGTCTGCAGGTGGCAGGACACCCAGGAGCAGGTTAGGAGTCCCACTGAAGGGAGCTGAGCTGTAGTCCCTGCTGGGATTCAGGTGGAGGCCCTTGGATCTGTGGCAGAAAACCAAAGGATTGGCAGGTAACCTTGACCCTCAAGTCCTCTCAGCTTTTTCTTCATACACAGAATCAGTTCATTGCAGAGAAGACTCACAACACAGTCACTGTAACTGGAGTCCTGCCAATAGATATGAGGAGTGGTTAGGAGTTCCAGAGTGAGCATGGGGAGGAGGCCACAAATATCCATATCAAAGAAGATCTCACGAGGGCTTGTAGGTCTGTCCCACCTGGGGAAGAGGAAGAAGGGGAAAATGGGTAAGGGTTGATATGGGTTGTAAATGGCTAGTCTAGGAGGCCTTTGTGACGCCTCAGGCAGTGTGTGCAGACTTGCTCTACAATTTGGGGTTTGGTCCCAGTTATTCATGTAGAGGTCTGTTTGCAAACCCCTTAAACTGTGATAAAATTTTGCTCACTGAGGGCTTATCACCACAGAGTTACAGAAGTCCATCTGTTAAAAGGACTCTTCTGCTTTCGCTGCAGATCTTCCTGCCTTGCTCCCTTGCTTGCTCATACTCATGCTTTTCTGCAAGCCATTCCTTTCCCCTGGAGACTGCACCTTCTCTACAACATACAACTTCCTTGATTTCGTCATCTTCTCCAGGCCCACGGGTGCTCTCATTGTCTCAGCTCCGGCCAATTACCTGTGTGCTCTCCCCTGCTCGTGCTGATAGCTTCTACCACATTTGCACACTGTCCACATTTCTGCGACTCCCTGGTTCATTCCCTGCTCCTGACTCTCTCCTCCACGGGAGGGACTATTTTCTTCACTGCAGAAATCCCATCATTTGGGAGAGGAATGAACTGGCTTCTTGGCATAGAGCTGCTAAAAAAGACTCACTTCCTACTCCTTGGGTTGAAAAACACGTGTTTATTTCCTACTATCTCAATTTCTGGTTCTTGATTACAGAGGGTTGCCAGGTTTAGCAAATAAAAACACAGGACACCCAGTTAAAGCTGAATATTTGGGACATGCCTACATTGAAAAATTATTTGCTGTATATCTAAAATGAAAATAAAACTGAGTATCCTGTTTCATCTAGCAACCCTATAACTGCAGCAAAGTAGCTGAGCTTTAAGTTAGCTAAAAAAAAAAATACCAGAATATTGAGCTAGACACAGACACACACACACGCATGCATACACCCCTAATGAGTCTGGCGGTACTAGGGCAAAAGACAGTTATTTGTCATTCAACAAGCATTTCGTTCTTTCTTTTAGTAATAGAACTTCCAAATTGATTTTGAGCAAAATTTTGAGGAAAATGAAAAAGGGGTCTATAACTCAGGCTCCTTTATATAACTAGAAGTTGCCAGAGGGATATGAGTGGCAGTGATGTGTGCAATTTTAGGGCCATTCCTTTTCTTTCTCACTGACTAGAATGCAAATGTGGTGGCAGGAGCTGGTGCATCCACGTTAAGATGTGAGAGAGAGGGGTGCCCGGCTGGCTCAGTCGGAGGAGACTTCGACTCTTGATCTCAGGGTCATGAGTTCAAGCCCTGCCCCACGTCATGCTGGGTATAGAGATTACTTAAAGAAATATTTAAAAAATTAAAAGGGATATGAGACAGAAACTACATGTTGGTGTTGAGTATGGGAGAGCAACAAAGTAGGAGGGTTCCCAACATCGCATCAATCCCAGCTTCCTATACTCAGACCTTGATGTAAGAGAGAAACAATCTTCCATCTTTTTAAAACCACTGTCATTTGAGGAATGGGAGAGCAGTGTAATTGGCATTCTATTTTTTTTAAGCTTATTTATTTTTGAGAGAGAGAGACAAAGTGTGAGTGGGGGAGGGGCAGAGAGAGAGGGCGATGCAGAATCTGAAATTGGCTCCAGGCTCGGAGCTGTCAGCACAGAGCCCAACATGGGGCTCCAACTTGGGAACTCCAAGATCATGACCTGAGGCAAAGTCAGACGCTTAACAAACTGAGCCATCCAGGAGCCCCTGGAACTGGCATTCTAACTAGCACACGTTGTCATGATCAGTTCTCTAGAAAACATATTCCATAATTCCAGGAGACCCGAACTGAAGAGAGCTCTGTAAGGCAGCCGTGTTTTCATTCACCCACAGATTCTCCCTCCTGCCTCTCTTGGTGCAGCCATCAAAGCAAGACATGGGACAAAGAGAAGGCAGGAAAATAGCTCTATCAGTGATTTTTCAATGTGAATGAGACTGACCTGAGGAGCTTGTTAAAATTCACATTCATTGGCTCCACTCTGTGCAAATGCCAGACTTTTAAGAAGGGAATCGGCATTTTTAAAGTATCTTCAGACATTCTAATGTGTGCAGCCTTTGGGCCACACTTTGAGAACCACTTGTCTATGAGGGGAGCCCTCTACAATGCTAGGCTCTTGGGAAAGCCTCGCTGAATTAATCCAGGGAGCTTCTTAATTGCTACAGAGAGGCTCCTGATGGTAGTATTTAGCAATCTAGACATAGAGCCTTGGAAATGAATACTTGGAAATATTTGATGGGACACTCAGTGAGATGCAGACATTTAGAAAGTTATGAAGATTTCCTCTGGATGGCCTGTAAATTCCACATACACGCACTAATTAGATAACAAGACATAATTCAACTATTTAGAGTGATGATTGAAAAATAAATATTTTAAGGGGCAAAGAGGGCAAAATTGAAGCACTCTACTCTTCCTGCTCATTTCTTTGGTTCACAGTGTTGACTGGAAAGCCAGGGTAATTGCAGGCCGTAATGCTTGATAATCACCCATTTGCCTGTGTTTACATTGGACAGGAAGTCAGGGAACTCACTTCATAAGTGAGCCCTCATGGACGTCCTCTCACAGAGAGGCCTTGGAGAATGACATTCATATCACAACCAAGCAACAGGCGAAGTTGATCATGGCAGGAACCCACAGGAGGAGAACCGTTAGGGATAACCCTTCAGCCCAAGGGAGTGAGACAGAACAGAGAGAAGATAGAAGTGCCAACCCACCAGATAAATGGTAGATATTTTCTAACGCATCTCTGTTTGTGCAACGTTTCTGTGCTATGTGCTGTGGTGTGTGTGTTTTAGGGAAGGGGAGAAGGGACAGAGACGCGGGGTCTTACAATGCTCCCCTGGGGAAGCGTGACACATTTAAAAGAAAACTGCCACTATGGGCCGTGTGGGATTAGTGCCAAATCAGTCCTCCAGGAGCTGCAGGGAGGGAGAAGCTGGGGGTTTGGGGACAGCCAGGAGAAGTTGGAGAGGGTGGGGACAGCCAGGAGAAGCTTCTTTAAGTGGGCTCCGAAAAGACGGCTGTCAATGAATATGGTCGTTCTTGGTGGCGTTGGAGATACAGGGGTGACCAAGAAATAGTCAGTCCCTCTCCTCCAGGGCCTCTCATTCTGGTACAGGGAGGTAGAGTGTAAATGCTCTTAGACTACTATGTCATTCGATAGAAATACAGCATTTATTAATCAATATTTATTATTAATAGTGTAGGATTGGAAAATAAATGTGATATTCTTTGATACCAGGTAGAGCTGTGAGGAGGCTCCAGTGCCCCCCTGGGTCGGGGCAGGGGTGTGGTGTGCAGTGGTCAGGGACGGCCTGTCTGAGAGGGGATGATGCCTGGATCCAGGCCTGAAGGAGAAGGAGGCGGCAGCAGCGAGCGGAGCAGAAAGAGCGGGGCGGCGGGCCCTGGGGGCTGGGGGGCATGGTGACAGCCTGGGGAAGGCCAGCCTGGCTGCATCAAGGCAAGGGAGGGGAGCTTGGTGGACATGGGCCGGATGAACAGGGCTTTGAGGCCAGGGAGGGGGGAGGTTTTAGCGTAAGGATGAGTGTATGGTTAAGAGTCTCAGGAGAGGAACGACAGTATTTACGTGTATTCAAAAACCCACTCTGGCGGCCCCGCAGGGGCGACAGCGCGCCAGGCCTGGGAGGCCGGGACTGGTAGGGACCAGGGTGGTAGCCCGCTGGGCGGGGGCCAGGAGCGCGCAGGAGCCTGGAAGCTGGGGCGGGGAGTGGGGGACAGCAGGCAGGCAGGGGTGGCCACCGGGAGGGTCAGCAGCGGATCCTGCAGAGGTCTTGGGGACAGTGGTCAGCACCGCAGGCGGCAGCAGCAGCTGGCCCAGCGAGCGGGCGAATTAAGATCTTTCTGGCTCCACAGTCAGGTTACTAATTGGGCGTGTGTCACAAGGTCTCGGAGCCAGTCTTTCTGTCCAAAGGTGGGCTGCTATTCTCTCAACACTTTGTTCCTGCCCCGATGCCTCCTTCTCCTTGCCCCTCACCACGCTCACAGCTGGCCCACCACTGAAAAAATAATTTAAAAAAGATTTTTCATTTAAGTAACCTCTGTACCCTAATGGGCGGGGGAAACAACTGGCCAGATGTAGTCTCATGTTCTCCCGACTGAGCCAGCCAGGCACCCCTAAAAAAAGTTTTTAATTTTTATTTTTTAGAGGTGGGGGGTGGGATGAGTCAGGGAAGGGGGAGAGAGAGAGAGAGAGAAAGAGAGAGAGAGAGAGAGTGAGAGAGAGAGAGAGAGAGAGAGAATCTTAAGCAATCTCCATGCCCAGCATGGAGCCCAATGTAGGGGCTGGAGCCCTTGACCAGGGTCATGACCCTAGCTGAAATCAAGAATTGGCTACTCAACTGACTGAGTTAGTCAGCTGCCCCTAAAAAAATATGTTTTAAAGCAACCGGAGGGGCGCCTGGGTGGCTCAGTTGGTTAAGCATTTGACTTCAGCTCAGGTCATGATCTCATGGTTTGTGGGTTCGAGCTCCACGTCAGGCTTTGTGCTGACAGCTAGCTCAGAGCCTGGAGCCTGCTTCTCATTCTGTGTCTCCCTCTCTCTCTGCTCGCACTGTCTCTCTCTGACTCTCAAATAAAAAATAAATAAATAATATAAAAAAGAACTTAAAGCAACTGGAGTCTTCCATCCTCAATCCAACCACTAAAAAAAGAGAGAAAGAGAAAGAAAGAAAAGAAAAGGAGGTATTTGACCATGGAACCAGTCCAGCCTCCAGGTGGGGGAAGCATTGCTATCCCTGCCACCACCCCCCCAATAAGTTTCACACACATTGGCTCACTAATCCTCACAAGACAAGAAGGGACTCTCTGTTTTGGAGGGATTTTGAGTAACTTGCCCAATGTCACACAGCTAATGAGTAGAAATTACTAAGTCCCACCTTAAAAACTCGTGTTTTGTGGCTTTCTCCCAGCAATCCATGCTGCTATGAGCCCTTTCTCAAGATGCCCCCCCCTTTTTTTTGATGTTGCATATCATGCTGGCTACAAAACCTAACTTTTCTGAGTTAGCCCTAGGGAAACATGTCTGTTCGTCCTGTCCCTCCAGCCTGAATATGAGAAACTTTTGTGGCTCCTGATGTCTTCCCATCTCTTGCATGTTCTGGCCTTTGGCCCCTTTGGTGCGTTCAAGAACAAATCCATGGGTTCCACACCTTGTTCCTGTGAGAACAGGTCTACAGCCCCGGTTTGTTGGTCTACATTCAAAATGGCCCCAAAATGAATTGTATAAAATAACAGCCATGTTATGCTTGTGGGTCCTGTGGGGCAAGAGTTTGGATAAGGCAGAGGGGAAGACTCGTCTTCACTCCACAGGTGTGTGGGGCCTCAGGCAGGAGGACTCGAACAGTTGGAGGCTGAAATGATCTGGCATCTGGATTACCCTCAGTTGAAACTGTTGACGAGAGTGGCACATCCATGTCCATTCCATGTGGCTTGGGCTACCTCCCAATGTGGCCTCAGGTTAGTCAGACTGTCGCATGAAGACTCAAGAGTCCAAAAGCAAATATTCCAGGGAGCAAGATGCAGGATGCATGGTGTTGTGTGACCTCGACTCAGACACAGTGGCACTCTTGGCATCCTCTATTATTTGAAACAGTCTCAAGTCCGCCCAGGTTCACAAGGAAGTGACATAGACTCCACATTTCACTAGAAGGAGTGTCAAAGAGTTTGTGGACACATTTTAAAATGGACATGCAAACAACAACAACAACAAAAACCTTAAAAAACTCATAATTTTTTACTCCTCAAAAAAGTTTCCAAAGCCCAGAACAGCAGTTTCTAATTTTGTCCACAAAAAGAACTTGCCTACTTAAAACAAAACAGAGGGGCACCTGAGTGGGTTAGTCGGTTAAGGGTCAGACTTAGACTCAGGTCATGATCTCATAGTCTGTGGGCTTGAGCCCCACATCGGGCTCTGTGCTGACAGCTCAGAGCCTGGAGCCTGCTTCGGATTCTGTGTCTCCCTCTCTCTCTCTGCCCCTCCCCTGCTTGCTCTCTGTCTCTGTCTCTCAAAATAAAAAATAATAAATGACAAAAAAATTAAAAAACAAAATGAAACAGAAATCCCTCAAAGAAAATACTTATTGTCTTTGTAAGTGCAAAGTTATAGCAAACTTATAGCAAACAATTCAATCAAACAGCTAAACACAAAAAATTCAGCATAGTAAAATTCAAGTAAAATACTCTTGGAATCAATCTCCCAGCCTAGAGCTAACCACTGTTAACTGTTGAAGGATGTCCTTTCAGATATGTCTCTATGCATAGACACGTGAATAATTTTATATAAATAGAATTATACTCTTGAGCTCTTTTGAAATGTATTCTTTTTCTCCACTCCATAATATGCTAATTTTTCTATGTTACAACAGAAAATGTTGATTTCTTATCCTGCAGCTATTGGCCTTTTCTTTCTTCCTAACAGAGTCCCTGTTTGAATTCGGGCATCTCCCCTTCTTTGGTGGCAATTTGTTTCCGGGATGCAGGTTCTATCTCCGGTCTCCAGGGTAAAAGACAATCGGGCTTAGCTAAAATAGCGGTCCATCCCCCCGGCCAGTGACTGGGGTAGTGATGCAATGTGATGTAATACTGGCCAAAGTGAGGCCGAGACTGACGGGGGACTTGGGGAGTGGGTTTCTTTGGTGATTAAAAAGAGAAACTCTGAAACTACCCTCCTACCACATATTGTCATTCCTGCACCTGATGGCTAAAACTACAGCAGCCTCAGCTGTGGGTTTGGCATTGATAATACATTAATTATTGTTTAATTTAAATAAGTTGAGTTGCATTTTTCCATTATGGATAGCCAAAGGCATTCTGATGTATGTCTGCAATAGAATTCTATAAAGTTACTTTGAATGGCTGCATATTCTATTTTTTGGGTCTTCCAGAACCACCTCTGTCAAATTCCCAAATCCCAATTGTTTGATATTTAGATTATTTTATAAGTTTCTTTTCCTTCCTTCTTTCCTTTCTTCCCTTCTTCCTTTTTTTTTTTTTTTGACCATAATAAACAACACTGGTGAAAATCTGTACTTTGATTAATTCAATTTTCAGGTACCTTCTATCCTTTAACACTCAGCCTTTCATCTATGTGATTGGTCTCACTGAGGCACAGGTTCTTAAATCTGTGCTGTCAAAGATGAAAGCTTGCCGCCTCCAGCGATCCCCATTTTTCTTCCTCCAGTGAAATACACGGACTGTAGAACTAGACAGAAATGGTTATAAACCTTCTGCCATTTAACTGGACAGTCTTGTGAGCTCCAGTTTCCATGCTCTGTAAAATGAGAACAGAAATACCAGCTTTCAAGGTTATTGTTAGGATTAAACAGGATGGTATATATTAAGCATCTTGTCTGGAGCCTGACTCCTAAGTGCTATAATGGTCATCATTATTTTTACATTTTATTTAAAAATTTTTTTAAATGTTTATTCATTTTTTTGGGAGAGAGACACACACACACACACACACACACACACACACACACCCCGACAGTATGAGTGGGGAAGGGGCAGAGAGAGAGAGAGAGGGAGACATAGAATCAGAAGCAGGCTCCAGGCTCTGGACTGACAGCCCAGAGCCCATCGCGGGGCTCGAACTTACGGACCATGAGATCATGACCTGAAGTCAAAGTCAGATGCTTAACCAACTGAGCCACCCAAGAGCCCCAATTTTAAATTTTATTATCTACCACCTGGAGGAATGTATATGAAAGAACAGGAATAGGGGCCATTATTATCAAAATGTGGCAATGAAGTGCTGTTTGCTTGCCTTCCAGAAGGGCCAGGACTTTCCACTATTAAATTTTTTTTTAATTTTGAAATAATTCTAGATTATCAGAAGAGTCGCAAAGATAGCATGGAGAGTTCCCATGTTCCCTCACCCAGCTTCCCATAATGTTACCGTCTTACATAACCATGACCCATGAATCAAAACTGACAAATGACTATCAGTAATACCATTAACTACACTACAGATTTTATTGGATGCAACCAGTGTTTCCACTAACGTGGTTTTTCTGCTCCAGGATCCCGTCCAGGGCGCCATGTTGCATTGGGTCCTTCCGGTTCTTAGTGGACTTGGAGCCACTCTCTTGGAGGGCTGCGCCAAACACATTTCTGCTGGAAAAATATCCAGCGCTGGCATTTATTGGGTGCTTATGGCTTGCCACTCTCACAACACTATGGGGTAAGTATTCATTTTACAGACTCAGAGAAGTTGAGAGGCTCAATCAAGTTACTCAGAGGCAGAGTTGGAATCCACAAGGCAGCTTGGTT
This sequence comes from Suricata suricatta, assembly GCF_006229205.1. Lineage (NCBI taxonomy): Eukaryota > Metazoa > Chordata > Mammalia > Carnivora > Herpestidae > Suricata > Suricata suricatta. Next base: position 28,460,494 of record NC_043710.1, on the reverse strand, counting down.
CATGTTTAGCTGTCTTTCCAGGGGATGTGTTCCCCTGTCCTTTGCCACAGAGCCAGTCTTCCTGTGGCCAGAGCCAGCTCTGGCCAAGACCTGGCCCTTTCTGCCCGCGCCTCCTCACTGATATCTCCTGGCCGCCTGTGCATAGGGCCCCTCCATGCCCTTTTCTTCCACTCTTTCCCTAGCAGCTCGGGCTCCCGAAGTTGCTGCTTGTCAATTCTATCACTGAGCTCTGGGCCACAATGCAAAGGCGCCTCCTGGTGTTTGCATTTGAATAGGGACTGAGCCTGAAATCACACAATGAGGCCGGTGGTGAGGGTGGGGGTGAATTTGGGCAGAGAACATCCGGCAGCCCCTTCTAGGCCGCCCCGAAGGCATGAAGGCCGCTCTCCTCTTCACTCCTGCAGCAGGCTTAGATCTCCACTTGAAATATCACAGACAGCGCAGGGACTTCCCTGCTTCTGGGGACAAGAAGGTCACATCCTTTCAGCCAGGGTCCCAGGGGCAGTCTGGGATCTCCTGGGGGTCTCCCAGATTTCTCAGCCAGGAGGGCTGTTCACTGATGAGAGGTCAGCAGGCAGCTGCTCTCTGAGCTTCAGCTCCATCACCACGGCCACCCCTTTGTGGGCTTCTAGTGACAGCATCCATGTCATGGGCACCTCCTCTGTGCCAGACACCACACCACACCACTACAGCCCAGAGCCACTCGTTCATCACTTTTTCAATAAGGAACTTGAGGCTTTGGCTCCCCAGCTAGGGAATGACGAGAGTGCGGACTCAAACCTCCACCTGGCTGGTGCCACAGTCCACAATCCTTCCACCACATCAGATGCTTACATGATGATTATTCTGGAAACAGGGTCATTGCCAAAACCAACCTCAGGTTCCTGGTGCTGGGAAGGCCCTGCCGTGTCCCAGCCAGGCCGTGTGTGGATCCTGGGCGCTGGAGGACCAGGCTGGTGACAAAGCCCCTTTCTAAGGCATCCACCTGAAGGAGGAAGAGGGCTCTTTGCCTGGCAAACAGAAGGGCTGTGGCAATGGCCTGCATCCTGTCAGGGAGCGGGCATTTCCTCATTCAGGTGACACAGCTTAATGAACGCTGATAGTGAACTGCGTCTCTATTTATATGGCAAACTTGGCCTAGCTGGAGTGTTACCCGGGGCCTCAGAACAGTTTTAATCCTTTTGTTTACATTAAGAGGGTTCATTGTCTTAATGCTGGAACCACATTTCAGCTGCAGGTCTGCCCTGGGTCCTGATACAGAAACCAGCTTCGGGGGGAATAATCATAACATTCAGAGCTGCAACATGGGGTGACTCACTTCAGAGTCACCGACAAGCAGTCTGCACCCTCTGTGGGTCATGAGTGGCTGTGAGTCGCTGGACCAGCTTTGGAAGTCTTCAGGAAGAGGATGAGTAAGAAAAGCTGACCTGTGCTGAGTTGGCACTACAGAGCAAGCACTTCACATGTATTAACTTGGTTAATCCTCCTGCCAACAGGGAGGTGGGCAGAATGATTGTTTCCACTTTATAGAGGAAGAACTGAGGCCCCCAGAGCTCGAATATGCTGTTTACGGTCACATAGCCATTAAGGGGCAGAGCTGGGAGTTGAACCCAGGTAGTCTGCCTAGAGTTGGTCCATGAGGTCTGGAGGACCAAAGGGTTCACGTTGGCTATTGGCAGGTGATTTTCTGTTCTAAGAGTGTTCACAGAAAACCAGTTTGGGGAGACCACCGTGGCTCAGGTGGACAGATGGCAGACAAATCATCAACAGAAAACAAGGGGTTTGCTTATTTACTCATTTGGATATTGATTCAATTATTCATTCATTCCTCCAAAAAAGAAAAAAAAAGGTACAGAGGTCCTGCTCTGTGCCAGCACTGTGCTAGGCACTGGGGAGACAGTTAGGCCTAAGATAGGTCACTGACCTCCAAGGGATCTTAGTCCTGGGATGGGGGACCATGGGGGCAGGCTGTGTTGTAGGTTAAGTACCAAGTTGTGTATTAAGGGCTTCGCAAGTCTGTCTCCTCCACCAGATTTTGTACCCTTGAGGGCAGAGAGACTGGTACACATACCTGCCACATGTTGCAACCATGGATTCATTTATGCATTTTTCACTTTGCCACATGGTGGAACATTCAGGGTGTACGACAGACAAACAGCCCAAGTCGTCATTTCTCTAAGTTGAAGGAGGCAGAAGGAAGGTGGTTGGAAAAATCTCCATAAAGACTGGAGCAGAGGCTTAAGAGTTGAGAAAGTTTTCAGCAGGGGAACTGCTTCCGGGTAGAGGGAATACAATAAGAAAAACGACAGCAGTGTAAAAGCTGCCTAGATCATTGGAGGGTAGTCCCGAACGGCTGGAGGACGGTGTGTGTGGATGGAGTGCAGAGTCAGGGTAGAATGGACCAGGGGAGGCCATTAGAGCCCAGAGTCCAGTGGCCTTTGTCAGCCTGAGGAACTGGCACTTAAGCCTGGTTAAGCTACAAGGAGAGATAATCAAAGGATGGAGTGAGGGTGTATGTGTAGACAGAGCCTAGGGCATAGGAACATATTCTCCCACTCCTTTTTCTGTTTCATGAGCCTTTCTTTCCCCTTTGGTGAAGGAATAAAAAAAAAAGGGCAGGAAACTAACAACCTTCAGCACCTACTGTCTGCCAGGCCATGAGGCGAGTGCCTTGCAGCCTTTAATTCTTACTCTAGCACATATCAGTAGTCCCATTTTCCAGGTGAGGAAACTGAGGCTCAGAGGGGTTAAGTGGCAGAGGTGAGATCTGCATTGAAGTGCATCCGATTCCAAAAGCATTGCTCTTAACACTGGAGCCAGACAGAAAAACTTAAAGCGGAATTAAGCTTTTGCCTTTGCAAAGCATTTCATGTACCTAGGCTCATTGGATCCTCACCGTGACACTGGGTGGTGAATTGGGCAAGTATCATTATTCTTGTTTTCAGGAGTAAAACTGAGTCACAGAGAGGTTTACTGACTACGTGACAGTGATTTGAGAGTTTCAGGATTAGAGACATCCAAAGTACAAAACAGATACCCGTCTGAAAACCACACATGGAAACAAAAATAACCCCGAGACGGTTTCTCAGTGCAAAGGGGCCGTTGAGAACATGCCACATGCGCACAGGAGAAGCTTCGCGTGTGTAGGTTTGCAGCTGGAATCGCCGGAGGGGCCAGTCGAAGTGGCTGAGCTAATCCCTTCCTCTGCCTTCTGCCTGCTTCCTCTGTCACTCTCGGGGGCCCCTCCTGAGGGGCCATCTGCAGATTCTCCACGGAATCTCTCATTTAGCTCTCGAGACCCAGCACAAGCCTGGGTGCAGAATGTTGGTGCAATTTTGACAAGATGCTCACAGAGGTTCAGTGACTAGTTTTAATTAGGCCATCTTTGTTTACGTTTGATGTTTATCAGCTAATTGGCATGGCAAGGTGTGAGTCACACAGCTTTCCCCTGGCATGGAATCAGTTTGTCAGAGAAAAAAACCAGGAGAACAAATGATCCCAATTATGAGAGAACCCACCGGGCTAATTATCATTCCACTAAGGACAGAACGTCCCCCCTCCTGCTGCTGCCACAGAGGCACTGAGTGCCCTGGGATCCCCCTCATCCTTCCCCCAGCTCCAGAAATCCAGAAATCTGGGATCCAGGCCCCTAGCTGGCTGCCTGGAGATTTATTTTCTTGAATTCAGAACCCAGCTGTCCCCTCAGCTCAGACACATTAGGGAAATGTTCTCTCTTTAGTCCAAGATATTTCTCCCCTGCAGCCCAGTCCATGAATAATAATGACTTTTCTGTGTATGTAGTACTTTTCCTGTGTGTGCTGGGCACTACAGGAACACTTTATAATTCTTTTTCCCAGTAATGTGGTCAGGTCCCATTATTCTCTCCATTTTACAGATGAAGAAACTGAGGTAGGCAGAGATTAAATAACTTGTTCAAGGGCAAGCAACAGAACTGGGATTTGAACCCATGTGAACTGTCACCATAGCACCTGCTCTTGAACATCAGTGATTCTTGAGGGATCAAGGAGCCCCCAAATCAATCAGGATTCTTCAGGCGGATTTCTGTGGCCAATTGACTTCTAGAATAGTGTTGTCTAGAACTTTCTACGATGATATAACTGTTCTGTGCCATCCAACACGGCAGCCCATAGCCACTAGCCACATGTAGCTATTAGGCAAGTGAAATGTGGCTAGTGGGACTGAGGAACTGAATTTTAAACTTTATTTAATTTTCGTTGAAAGAGCCACATGTGGCTTGTGGCCATCATGTTGGACAGCGCAGTTCTAGCGGGTCCACACGTATTTCTCCAGTTCAGCAGTTCCCTGATCAATCCTGTAATTGTGCCCCCACCCCCACTCCCCTGCAGCTTTCTGGCCTCCCAGTGGGCTCTCTTCGTGCAGACAAGGATGCAGGTCTTTCCATTTTCTGCATTCTGTGCCCCAGATTTGTAAGTCCCCTCCCCCCCACCCCCACCTCCAGAGGGGATCGTGTGGAGGAATGCGGTTCCGCTGCCCTTGAGTTGAATGATGATCGTGGACCTTTGGAATGTCCACAAAGCCCCGCACCCTCGGCCTCCCGGTCTCCCTCCTTTGCCGGGGTAACAGATGGCCCCAGCTTTCACCAGCCGGGCTTGAGCACATTGTCACTCCCAGCTGAAAGTGAAATATTCAGTGGCATTTAAATTAAATAGACTCTAATGCTTCAGTAATATTAATTACGTTTTCATTCATCCCTGGCCTAATAAATCAATGCGTAAAGAGGGGATGCTCGGGAGGCTGGCAGCCGAGTGGGGCCACTGAGCCTTTGTGTGAGCCCGCACACAATGCCCCCATTCTTACCGGGCTGCGCTTGCCCCTGCAAACATCTGTGCTCAGCCCCTCCTGAGGAGGGGCCAAAGTGGTAACATTTACACTCCGATCGTCCAATTTGTCCCTACACCAGGGCCAGAGTCAACGGGAAATGTGAAGGCCACACTGAAAATGCCAGGCAGGACTGGGATGTGCGTGTTTGGAGATGGGTGGTTTGCAAAATTTCTGGGGCAAAGGGCTAGGGGACTGGTGGAGAGAGGAGATAGTGCTGAGACCTCCGGGGGACTGTACTAGATCAGCTGTAAACATGGAGGAAGGAGGGCAGAAGGGAAGGAGGGAAGGAGGAAGAATGGGGGGAGGGGAAAATAATATCAGCTGCTATGAAAATGAGTGCTTACTCTGTACCAGGAACCATGCTAAGCACTTTTGTGTGCATTCTCTAATTTATTCTTCACAGTGACATGAAATAGCAACTGTTATTGGCCCATTTTACAGATGAGGAATTTATCTGTGGTTCCAAGAAATTAGGCAACTTGCTATGGTGCCAGCCCATGTCTTTCTGACTCCAAAGCCCACAGTCTTCACCTCTAAGATCTACTTCTACCAAAAGACAATACAGAAGAAAGGAAGGAGTCTCTCAGGGTGTGGTTTAATTGCCGGCAAGGGGCCAGCTTTTGAGAAGTTTGCAACATTCCCTTCATTTCTGAGGATTTTGCTTTTGGGGAGGTCTGTCCTCACTGAGCAGTGCCCCCACCCCACTCTGGGGCTATACATATGTAAAAGAAGCCAATAAAACAGTCGAGAGAGAGCTGGCCCTCCTAAATCTTCAGGGGACAAAACCTCCCCCTTGTGATGCTTCAAAGCTGCCCAGAGCTACCAGTTTACCCCCAGAAGTCCTGGCTCAATGCCTCTGATTGGAAAATAAATAGCCTTGAACATAAAAACCGCAGGCCAATTGTGAGCCCAGAAATGGGAAAGTGCTTTGCTCAGACCACTGGGGCCAACCTCAGAGCCTGACTTTACCCAGGCGGCCTCTCCTCAAGGAGATGGAGTGGGAGCCCGGGAGACAGCCTGGGTGAAAATGGGAATTTAAAAATGGCTCCTTAGAAAGATTTTATTTTAAAAATTAAGATAATTGACACAACATTATATTCATTTCAGGTTTACAGAATAATGATTTAATATATGTGTATATTGTAAAATGATAGAACTTTTTAAAGCCAGATTAAAAAAATAATACATGTTAAATTCTATAAAAATTGTGTATTTATTGTAGAAAAATCAGAAAGAAATATAAACAGAAGGAAGGGAAAACATCAGCTGAGTTTTTTGGCCCAGAGCTAATATTTGGTGCTTTTTCACTTTAGAGAGTTTTCTCTACTAATACTGAGCAAAAATTGGATCACAAGATGCCAACCACACTGTAACTTGCTTTCCCTTCCATTAATACGGCACAAAACTTTTCTATGGCACGAAACACATAGCTCCACCATTGCATTTTCAATGACTAGTTTTGCAGCTTAATGGATGAAACACAGTTTATTTAATCAATCTTCAAATGTTGAATGTTTGGCTTTTTTCTATTTTTTCCCCCTCTCACGAACAATGCTACAATGAATTTCCTTGAGGCTAAATTGGGGTGCACAGCCATTCCCAGTAAGTATCTTAGAATGAATTGGTCAAAGAGAAATTACTAAGTCAAAGTAGATATACATGCATACATTGAGGACAGAATCCTGAGTGACTATTAGAGTGTCTAAAACAATTGATTTGTAGAGTTAAGTCTCAACACTAGACCCAACTTCTACCCAGTGTAAACATCCTCATCCTCCATCACTTAAGCCTGGTACTTTAAGGCAGGTTTGACTGTGCAAAGCCAAGCTCTGGGCCCTTCCAGTCATGTCATTGGTGATGATGACTCAGTCCCTGCAGCTTTGAGAGCAGCGAGCAGAGTGCTCCAGACTGTGGTCCCTGGAGTCAACTAGCGTCAACATCGGTTCCACCTCCAATGGGCTGTGTGCCTCAAGGGGAATCACCCAACCACTCTGAATTTCAGGTTCCTCATCTGCAAATTAGTGGGTGATGCTCTTATCTATCTTATTTCTGTGGAGATTGAACATACATAAAACATGTAGTACATTGCCTGATACAATAAATAGTCATCCAACATCTGTAACTATACTGTTATATTAACACATTAATGGGCTGTTCAGCCAACATTAGTTACTCAAGACTTGGATTTTTCTTAGAGGCAGCAAGATAGACCATGAATCGTACCCCATTTAAATCTGCCTACATTACCCAATCTAACATCAATTGAGGCCCTGCCATAAGCGGGACACTGTGTTACACCCTGTGTGTGTGGGGGTGGAGGGGAGGAGAATGGATGAATGTGCTTCCGGGAGCTCATCAGCCGGGGAAGAAAACCAGAAACACACATCAGTAGCTCAGATCTCGGGCAGCACGCTGCCAACAACATAATGAGAGGTGCAAATAATGTGTGTGGATGTGGCTTCTCAAGTGACACCTTACAGGAGGAGGGAATTGAGGTGGAGCTCAGAAAGGTGCAGTAACTGGTCCAAAGTCACACATTTCCTAAGATGGGATCAGGCTCTAGGCCTGTACAGTTAAATAATTCATGTTCATTTACTCAATACTGGTAAGCAAATAAAGGTCAAAACTACTCTAAAGTAGACTAAGGCTGTCCAATAGAATTTGCTGCAATGACAAAAATGTTCTGTATCTGATCTGTGCAATATGGTGGCTGCTAGCCACATGTGGCTCCTGGGCACATGAAATGTGGCTTGTGTGGGTGAGGGACTGAATCTTAAATTTTATTTAAATGCGCCTAGTGACTACAGTGTTGAACATCGTAGGTTTACACTGAGAGAACTGATTTAAAGAGAAGGTGTAGTGTTGAAGATCAAAGTTTTCAATGACTAGGAAAAAGAGGTTTTTAGAAAATAAAACTGAAAAAGAAAGCAGACCCTAATTTGAGAGGAACCATTAATTGTAATTTAAAAATAGCTTTCACGGAGACCCAATATTTTTCTACCCTCAGAGGAATGCATCCATTTGGTTGATGTGCTCTGACCATGCCATCTTTGTGGCTCTTTGTCAAACAGCTTGGGGCCAAGCCAAAGCCCATGGGGAGGGCTCCCTTTGGCAAATGCATCCCCCCTTCTTCTCTGTTTTGTATTTGGCATTAAACCGAGTAACTGTCTCATGCTGAAACCACCACACGTATCTAATTCCCATTTTGTTCTCTGTCAGATCCAGGCAGAGAGCTGATAGAATAGCTGACACTTTCAGGTCAGAGAAAACTTCCTATCTGTGGTTTTTAATGGCTGGAGCTGTGCAAAGACCCACCAGGCAACCTCAGAGGGAGGTGAGTCTCCCATCAGGAGAAGAGTTCAAGCATGGGCTAAACAATCATGGGTACATTGTATCAAGGTTGTGAATGTCAGATGAGAAGGAAGAGGTAGTTGGAATAAAAGGCCCTTTATGTTACTTCTAAGCCCCAAAGTCACACTCTTTGTAAAGCAGACACTTGTAGGGCTGTAAAAATCCTCATCCATCCATATACCACCATCAAGGATAGACTAGAACCCCACTGAGGTCAGAGCGGTGCCATATTCACTCCTCTATTATTGGGCCAGGTATGGCACATGGCACATGGAAGTTCAGTAAATCCTGATTATTGCTGTTGAGAGATCATTCAGATCTTGAAGTCTTAGCCTAAGTATAAAATGTCAATCTTCATTTGATAAGAAAAATACACTAATGTATGTTCGGTGCAAATGTAGGTTAATGCATAAGGACCAAAGAACCATCCCATGTAACTGTACTAAGTACCCCAGGTATGCCCTGCCTGTTAGATAAAGAGAGAGAGATGACTCACAGGTTCAGGGTCTACTCTGGGCTGGTACATGGTAGGTGCACACATTTTATGGTATAATATCTACATGCTTGGAACAGGGATTAACATCCCCATTTTATAGATAAGGAAGTTAGGCTTAACAAAAAAGTAAGTCAAAATCACATAGATAGTAAGTGGCTGAGGAAACAGTCAATGGCCTTCAGTCCTAGTCCCAACCTGGTTTATAGAGCAAGTGGATTAAAATGTATATAGGCAGGGTCACTGTTGGGAAGGACAGGAGTGTTATGGACATGTCAACACTGGCAAAGTCGGGAAATGTCTTCTCCCTCTTTGTCAGAGAAATCACTGTGTCCTAGTGGGTCATGATGATTTAGGACCATTGTAGGTAACCTCACCTTTTCAACTCATCCCCACTCACTCTCATTTTTAAAAGTTCATGGTTGACAATGGAAACTCCTAAGATTGGGGTTTTTAAACTTCTAAAGAATTACTTCAAATACAAGATGCCTTTTTTCAGTTCCCTTCCATCGATCAATTTGCAAAAACCCACTTAAGATGTATGAGCCAAGACTCTGTTGCAAGGGGCAGGAACCCAATACAAAGTAGTTTAATTATAAAAGTGACTCATGATGCTGAAAAGACAAGACTCCGGACATGGCTGATGCAGGTGCTCACACAATGGTATTAGAACTGTGTCTCACGTAACTTTTGGCTCTTCTTTCTTCTGCTTTGGCACCGTTATCAGGAATGGACACCAGATCTAAGTCTTACTTGCTAGTGTCTTCAGCAGAGACAGTGCAACTCTCCCCCAGTAGTCCTGGCACTGAAAGAAATGTAGTGCAGTAAATGATGTGGGAACTGCGAGCTTCCTCAAGCTAGAGTTCTGTGCTGGGGCTGACAGGTGTCAAGTAGTGATGTGGTTCCCCTTGAAATTTGAAAATACCCCGAGGCATCCCTGAGGGATCTCTCTGGCACCCCAGGGTGCAGTGTTGCGAAGTTTGGGATAGAAGGCTGTTGGGCTGCCCTTTTCCCTTGCCTGATCTGCTGCTTTTCTTTTTTTTCTAATTCCTGGTTGCATCCTTTCCTGTTACAGAGTAGTGTTTTGCATCCCATTTTTGGAATGTGTTAATGTATCACTTTAAGCAGGTTACTTATTCTTTCTAACCCTTAGCCGGCTCTTGGATAAAGCGCCACTACAGTATCCACCTAGGAGGGCTGTCCTCAGGATTAAACAAGACTGTATATATTGAATGTGCTGCGCACACTGCCTGCAAGACCATCGTATCAGGGCTGTAGCTGTCGTTTCTCTTGCTATTACTGTTATCAGTATTAACACATGGGGCAGAGACATTATCATTCGGCTCATCTGTGAATGACAGAAATCACAAAATTAGTGGCTTAAATGAAATAGAATTTTACTTCTCTCTCATGCAAAAGTCCAGGAAGATGGTCCTGGGATGGTGTGATGCTACCCAGTGCCAGGCACGCAGACTCTTTTACTTATTTATCTACGTCGCTCCATTTCCAAGGCACCTTCATGGCGCAACAAGGCTGCTCTAGCTTCAGCCAGCATGTCTCACTCTAGCCAGAAGAAGGAAAGGGGAGAATATATTCATGCTCTCTTTCTTCCCAGAAATCGCATACTCCCATCCTGCACCAATCAAAATGCCCAGAACTCCAACCACACACTTAGCTGCAAGGGAAATGGAGAAATGTAATGTTATTCTGGGTGGCCGCGGTGCCCAGCTGATACTAGTTTATTCCTATGGGGAAGGGTAAGCACATAGCAGGACAGCGGGAAAGAACCATGGAATCCGGGTTCACTGTAGATGCTGCAACTCCGAGAAAACCATGCTTCTGCTGCAAGGGAAATACTGTGCAATATTTGCCACCTGAGGAATGTAAGACTGACTCCAAAATTTTTAAGAAAGCTGGACGTTAAAACTCGAGTCTGAAGCCCTCTTCCCTGAGCCAAAGAGCATCGTGCAGTCTTTCCCCTCCTGCTGCCAGCCTGGGTTGAGGAGAGGCAGAGCACTGGCCCCAGGCAAACTTGGTTTGAGGCCAAATTCCAGAACTCTTGGGGCTGACTGGCAGCCACTCTGTCTGAGCAACCTGGGGGACCCTGAGAAAAGAATGAACATCCGAATCCCAGAACAAAATCAGCAGTGATGATGCTTCTGCCGCCCGGGTCTGGCTGGGAGGCTGCACGGTGGGGAGGATGAGGTCATGGTGACAAATGAGAAAAAGGGGAGAGCTCTAGAATGCAGCGACTGTGCCCACGAGTGAGTGAGAGCCGGGAGCCCAGAGCACAGCCAGCATCCAGCCCTCCTTCTGCCGCCACTCTCTGTGCTTTTGGACTGAGTCTATCCAACTAGAAGACAGAGGCACATCTGCTGTCCTCCGCTGTGCAAGGTTGCTGTCAGCAGGAGCGAGGTTTAGGAATGTCCAGAAAGTGAATGGAGCTCCTAAAGAAAAGGAGGTCTGGTTGCCAGGGGTTAGGGGGAGGGAGGGATAAAAAGGCAGAGCACAGAAGATTTTCAGGGCAGTGAAAATATTCTTTAGGACACTATGATGGCGGATACATGTCATTATACATTTGTCTGAACCCGGAGAATGTATTATACCAGGAGTGAACCCTAATGCAGATCTTAACATAAATACGAACTTTGGGTGATGGCAATGTGTCAGTTTGGTTCACTGATTGTAACAAATGTACCACAGTCGTGGGAGATGCTGATGGGGGAGAGGGTGCCAGAGCTGTGTTGGGGTAGTGGGGGAGCCTTTTTCTTTAAAGAAAGATAATAAAAGAAGTTGACTTTGGGAGTCATAGTGCCAATTTGAGGCTGAGTAAGGAATTACTGAGCAGCTATTGAGAAGAAGTCATCCGTGTGTATTCCTTGTCTGGTCTAAAAGCCAGCGATAGGGCTATAAAGATGAGTAATCAGGTACCAGGTAAATAGTGATTATTTAGCAAGGAAAATATAGTAAAAGAGATTAAAGGAGAGCCCAAACACCCATGTGATAGAAAATTGCCCACATCTTGGTGTGGAATAGTCCATTTGATGGGGATGGTAGTTTAATCTGGAACTTGGAGGCAGAAAATAGATGAAAACATGGCTGCCACATTATCTGAGTTTTATCGGTGTGCCTGTAGTCTTTCCATGATCATTGCCTTTAGCTTCGGTATTTAGGAGATGCAGTTATTATTTCTAAGAAATGCTTTTAACATTTATTTATTTTTGAGAGACAGAGCACAAGCAGGGGAGGGGCAGAGGGAGAGACAGTGAGACATAGAATATGAAACAGGCTCCAGGCTCAGGGCTGTCCGCACAGAGCCTGACTCCGGGCTCAAACTCATGGATGGTGAGATCATGACTTGAGCCGAGTCAGACGCTTAACCGACTGAGCCACCCAGGCACCCCTACAGTTATTGTTTGATGATCCACAAGCTCTCTTGTTCAACATTCAGGTTTTCCTGCCCTTTGAGGAAAATGAGGATTATCCACCGGCCTGAAGAAAACACACAAAAGAGCCCATGCCTAGTGCTGTTGTGGAGGAGTCTGAGCAGCGCTGTCCAACTGGACTGTGTGAGATGATGGAAATGTTCTTTTTTTTAAAAAAAATTGTTTTAATGTTTATTTATTCTTGAGAGAGAGAGAGAGAGAGAGAGAGAGAGAGAGAGAGAGAGAGAGAGAGAGAATGAGAGACAGAATCCAGAATCTGAAGCAGGCTCCACTCTCTGAGCTGTCACCACAGAGCTCCACATCAGGTTTGAATTCATGGAGCCTGAGATCATGACCTGAGCTGAAGTCAGATGCTTAACTGACTGAGCCACCCAGGAGCCCCTAGATGATGGAAATGTTCCAACTGCATGTCCAATATGGTAGCACCAGCCACATGTGGCTATTGGGAACTTGAGATGTGACTAGTGTAACTGAGGAACTGAATTATTTTATTTTGTTTTAACAAATTTAAACTATGATTTTAAATAGCCACATGTGGCTAGTAGCCACTATATTGAATGGTGCAAGTCTAGGGTTGTATCCCTCAGTGGTTCTTTTTCTACTCACCCCAGGTCTCTCAGAAGTTTGTTTTGTATATATGTGCGTGTGTGTGTGTGTGTGCACGCGCCCGTGCGTGTAGGGAAGTGACACATGCATTAATGAGTGTAAGGGAATGCCACAGAACTTCCTATGGATCTAGTTAAGACCCTCAGCCACAAATATCTCAGACTCAAAATGATAGAGTCTCTTATTACATGCAGAAAACCTTTCTTTTACCTTAAAAAAGCAGAGGACAGAATGGAATCTGGGAAATGGGTAGGGATTATTTAGTATTTCTTTGCTCTACATCTTATATCCATTTTTGTTTTTTTAAAGAGGTCAATGCATTGATAATCACATTATGTATAAAGGGTCAGGGGATCAGACTGAAATCAAGGGTGGTCCTGGCTTAGCCAGAAAGTTGCTTGTGAGTCTGGCATGTGACATCCCTCTCTGGGTCTCAGTTTCCCTATAGTTACAACAGGGATTGAATAAGATGGTTTATAACAATGGTTCATTTCTTTGATGTTATCCTGGGCCTAGGCAGAATATACACATTTTTGATTGAGAAAAAGAAAGGTGGAAAAAGCTCTCTTCAGGCTCATTTAAATCTGTAGCAGATTGGGTCAAAGTTTGTACCATGTTCTCCAGTAGGCTGCAAAACAAAAAGGGACACCATGGTTCAATCCGCTTGGGGTATGCTGGGTTTAGGGTAGGTAGACTTCTTGACTTCAGGACTTCTCAGAACCTTTAATTTTCTCATGGGCATTAGGACTCTCCAGCTGGAAGATCCCGTTGCTGCCTTTCCCAAACCTCGTTGACTTCGAAATGTATTTCTGTTTGAGGGACATCTTGCAGGAAGGACTAAGTATGGAACACACTTGGGGAAATGCTGATCTGAAGGCAGTAGGAGTAGTTTTTTGGGACCCAGCTATGTCCCCAACTTTGACCTCTCCCTGCGTCTCCTTCTGAATGTGCAAGGAGGGGTTCTGCACTAAGCAGAGGGTCGAATCTTCTTTGCTTTGCGCAGGTGCAGCTCCCCATGGCCCCAGTTCTCTAGCTGCCCCATGCAGCTGTTTTGTTCTGGGGCTTTCGTGATTTGCAAATTCTTCCTTGAGCTCAGGTGCAAGGCCCCGGAACACGTTCTCGCTGGAGAGACAGCGTTGATTGAGACCCCCAGCAGCATGGTGACCTCTGTGGGAGCTGGCAGCACCTAGTGGAGGGCAGAGTTTGGCTCTGCAGTTGTACATTGGGTTGTAAATTCTGCTGAGCTCTCTGGATCCATCTGGATGAAAAGGTCTGTATAAATGCAAGATCATTATCATTATCAGCTGTCCCAGTTGGAGCCCAGAGATTCACAAGGCCACAGTCAATGGGGCTTTTCCAACAATCCCAGTCTACCCAGCTTGAAAAAGGTGTAATTACATGGAGCTGCACACCCTCTGGAGAGACAGGGGGCGTGTCTGTCCCTACGTCTGTCCCCAGAGTGATGGAGAAAGGAATCTCCCAAGCACCTCATTAGGCACATGGACAGAGGTGCCACCAGGTCCTGCCAAGACCGGAAGAAAAGGCGTCCTGGGTCAACCCAGAGCTTGGTCCTGGTAGACGAGAGGGCGTAGCATCATGTCTGCCTCTCTGCAGCCCAGGGGCTCGCTGAGGCACTATGGAGGCTCCTGGAGTCCTCTCATCTTTTTCTTTTCCTGATTTCATCTGGGATCGGAAAAACTTTGGTTCAGAATGTCTTCTTTTCTGAAGCTCCCAGCCCACAGCACACGGAGACCAGGAGAGGCTTCCTAACAGGAGACACTGGAGAATGTAAACCTTACCTAATTCTTTCCCCACAAGCTTCTGATGCTTTTAGCTGTGTGACCTTGGGTAACTTCCTCAACCTCTCTCAGCCACCTTACCTATAAGAAAAGAAGGATCTTTTATTCTAATTCGGAGACTCTTGGTGCTAAAGGACGGAAAAGTAAAGAGACACACTTAATTTTTAAAAAGAACCCTTCTGTTTCTAATATTCAAAACAGAAAATTGGAAATGATTAAGGGGACTCGGAGAGCAGCTCAGAGTGACAGAGCCTTATTAAGAGTCAGGGTCTTAGGAAGTTCATCAACTTTTCTGCTTCATACTTGTCTGACTGCAGCCTCCCATCAGCCTCCTGGGCCTCGGTCCTCACAACTGTAGGAGGGGGTAATGAGCCTGTGGTCCCCCCAGGGCCTGGCCCTGAAGTTCTGGTGCCCCCATCGCTAATGAGTCAAGAGTCTTTTCCCTGTCTCCACATAGGCTTCACACACAATGGCTGAGTCATGTCCCCGCCCCTGCCTCCCTCCCCCCATTCTCCAGAGAAAATTACCGGGGAGCTGCAGAGAAGAGAGATGTGGCCAGAAAGGAAACTAAAGTGGGTGGGGGTGGGGTGGAGAGTGCTTCCCTTGTCAGCTCTAGAGACACAAAGTTCAGGCCACTTTCATTCCCTCCAAACAGTCAATTCTGTCCTCAGGCTGGGGAGTGTCCCAGGACAATGACTCCTTCACTCCGGTTCATTTTTAACTTTTAAAAATGGCCTCTGTGACCCAGCAGGGTGAGACTTTGGCCTTTTGGTGTAGGGGAAGTGGTCATTCTGAAGATATGCTTGACACACACACAAAATTCTCCTCTGTGACCTTGGGCCACGTCTCTGATAAATAGACTGGCCGGGTGAGGCGTCCAGCCCACTGACCTCCCAGGTGGCCAGAGTTCTCAGTGGGACCATGGCTGGCTGGCTATTTCAGAGCCATGAGGGACACCCTCTGCTGTGTCTGGGTGAAAAGAATCCAGGCAAGCTTCGAGAGCCCCAGAGCCCCAGATCTGGTATCACCTGCAGTGCGTGTGGCAAAAACAGCCACCAACCCATCCTAGGCAGATGCAAATGTTCCCCAAAGCAGGTCTCAGTTTGGGATGGTGAGAAGTAGTGTTTCTGCTGAAGACTCAGGGCTCTGCCCGGCCCACTCACTTGCCCAAGTCCAGTCTTGAAGACTCTGTTTTCCGGCCTCCCAGAGTAAGAGAACCTGTCTGGATGGGCCTGGTTCACAGCCATGTTCATGAAGTCTTACTATTTAAAGCTTTATGAGTCTAATAATAAAAAAATTAAGACTCTACCTCCTGTCATTCTTAAAAACGAGCTTGATTTATCCCATTCATTAGGCAAAGACAGAAATGTCTTTGTCTGGGGCCGGAATATCAGATCTTTAACCTAAGTAGCATTTCGAGTATGGAGGAGAATGTAAATAACGCCCAAGGCTGTCCTAAAAAAAATCATAAAAAAATAACTAGGTTGCCCAGGCTTACCAGTGCGTATTTCACAAGCTGTGCGTAGCAAATACAATCCTCATTAGCTCTGCTTTTATTTGGCAGTAAACCTTCCCCTGATTCCATTTGTAAACTTGGTACTTGGAATATGAAGGATCTCATTAGCTAATGTCAACTGGCCTAGGAAAGCCTTCCCAAGGTGCTGATTTTTATTCATATCCTAGAGTAAGGGGCGTGCACATAAGATAAGGACCACTGGGGAAGGGAAGTAACATTTGTAAAGTCTGCCAGGCACCGAGTGAGATGCTCATATGTTCTTTCACATAAGCTTGAGGACCAGTCTCAGAAGCAGATTTCATCGTCCTGGGTTTGCAGATGAGGAAACTGAGGTTTTGAGGCATTAAACCAAGTATCCAAGGCTCCATAACCTCAGAACTAGGCTTAATGCCAGGATGTTTGGCTTCTCATTCTCTGTTGTTCTGATGACACCACATCCTTTTTCAAGATTTCTTTTCTTTTTTCTTTTTTTTAACGTTTATTTTTGAGAAAAAGAGACACAGAGTGTGAGCAGGGGAGGGTCAGAGAGAGAAAGAGACACAGAATCCGAAGCAGGCTCCAAGCTCTGAGCTGTCAGCACAGAGCCTGATGTGGGGCTCAAACCCACGAACTGTGAGATCATGACCTGAGCCGAAGTCGGCCGCTTCATCGACTGAGCCACCCAGGTACCCCAACCACATGCTTTTTCTTTGCCCTGTTGTGTGTTCCTGGTGCTACTTACTCCTAACCATGTGACCTAGGTTAGTGGTATGTTCATTTCTCCGCCCCTCAAAATTCTGACCCAGCAAATGGAAGTAACCATATTTGTCTCATTGCCCTCCCTGGGTTGGCATGTGGACAAAATGAGATAATATATGAGAAGCGGGAAGAGGGAGTCTTTCTTTGTCTTCTCTTTAAGGCTTCAGGACAGTCTTACCTTTGGTTCAGGAGAGGAGAATGGTTCCAGACGCACAGAGGATTCTTATTAATGAGGTACGATTCTTGAGTAATAAAGCAGCTTTTCATACTCCATGCCAGCACCTCTCAAGACATAGGAGTTTTTAAAAAGCTCAAACCTTAAGATGAAATTCTGTCCCATGGAGACCCTGCAGGGAAGAAAATAATAGATATCAACCACCTTTCCTCAAGCTTCTTCAACCTGATGCACCAAATAGTGTGGCTGGAGGGAGAGAGGTGTGTGATGAGCGGTGGAGGGTGCTGTGGCGTGCATGTTTTTCACTAGGCCATCTCACGGCCTCTGTGACGGTGGGGTGGAATTATTAGAACAGAACCCCCCCTGAGCCGTAGCAGCCCAGGGCAGTGTTCGGTTGTGACATATACAATGTTTCACAGAATCCATATTTCTATCCAATATGGATGGGAATTTCTCAGATTGAACCTCAATCAGCTATTCAACCAGCCAGGAAGAAGGAGGTAACGTGGGTCAGAGCCGCAGCCCCGCACAGCACAGAGGTGGCCAGCTACCATGAGCAGTAGGCAGGTGGGAGGGAAGCAGAAAGCCACAGGCCCCGCACATCTCGCGAGAAGCTGTCGGCGAGAGGAGTAAGGGAAGAGCTGTGGGCATTTGACAGGGTATATCCAAGAGAGAGGGTCTCGGTCTCCCTAGCATTACTTTTAGCAAAGTCCATATAATCAATCTTTCTTTCTTTCTTTCTTTCTTTCTTTCTTCCTTCCTTCCTTCCTTCCTTCCTTCCTTCCTTCCTTCCTTCCTTCCTCCCTCCCTCCCTCCCTCCCTTCCTTCCTTCCTTCCTTTCACAAAGCCCATATAATTTCTTAAGATTCTTTTTATTTTAAGAAAATTTCAAGTCTGCATAAAAGTTGCAAAAATGTCCCATTTCCTTTGCCTTTACCGTAACCACTGCTATCGTCTGCCTTGCTCATATTTCCGTGTTAAACTAGACCAGAGCAAGCTGAATTTAGACTACCCCACGCAGCCCCATAATCCTTCCTCTTTCTGATAGGACTTGGTGTTAGTTTCTCTCTTAGATCCAGGATCCATTAAGTCCCTGTCCATTCGTGAATGATTGATTATATATGATGTGCCAGGTAGGATGCTATGAGCAAGAAAAAAATACCAATAGCTAACATGCATTGAATGTTTACTATGTGCTAGGTTTGGAAAAAAGTGCCTTTTTACCCATCATCTCATTGAATCCCTATAACAACCTAGGGAGGTAGATTGTGTTATTATCTCTGTGTTACAATTAGGGAGGCTGTGGCAAAGATCTAAGTAAGTTAGTAAGATCTAAGTAAGCTAGAAAGATCTAAATAAGCTGGTTTAGGACATGAACCCAGATTCCTTAGCCCATCTTACTTACTGGACTTCTTTAGCACTGTGGCTGGTCTCTGGACTACTACATTGTTCTTTGTCTAATCATTTATGCTAACTGAAGTCAGTATATGTATCCTATTTTGACCTCTTGGCTTTTTTGCTCCTTAAAGTATAGCTTTCCCCACCCCATGGGCTTCTGTGTGCAGGAATGAATTTTTATTTTGGTTTCCACTATCCTGTTTTGTTCTCGCCACCCAAATTCTAAGGAATTGGGCCCTTTCTCTGAGCCCCAGGATGACAGGCTAGCCCTGGAGAGACTTTCTGGTCAACAGTTGGCTACCATCTGACCCAGACTACTATAATCCTGGATTCACCATTAATGAGTACTTGAGGATTGGCAGGTCCCCTTGGTTGCCACTATGTTGATAGTTGGCTAATTTTCATGAGTTGCCCATGCTTTTTCTTCATGAAAAGGCTTCTCCAGAAAAAGTTTCCTGGAGAAGGTGCCACATGGATTTTGAAAGCCAGTAATCTAAAAGACATGTGTGTAGATAGACTGTATGGCAATCAGTTATGACCTCCTGGAGAAGAAAGACTATACCGTTTTTTTTTTTTTTCATTTTTGTGTGCTTGGAATGCAGTAGGTATTCAGAAATTAATTGTTGACTTGAATTACATTTGCATGCACCTGCCAAAAGCAAAATTCTTTAGAAGGGAATACACAAAATATAAACTGTCATGACGATGCTGTATTGATTGATTGATTGTCAAGATTTCTCATAAGTCACCTCATCTTGCTCTCTATCAGACCACCCTATTTTCCCCTGGGGGTTTCAACAAACCTCTCTGATTCTTGTCAAAGATAAATTCCCTTCTGAGACATTCTTGGAAATATAGCACAATAATTTAAACACTTTTAAAATGAAGCAAACTTCTCCAACATGTCTGACACATCTGCTATTATTACCACCTTCAAAATACACAAATGACGTGACATGGACCAGAGATAGTTTTTTAAAAGCAGAATTCAATTAATTGAAGTAGTCCCTTGCACATGTGGTGTTTCCCTTATCAGGCATCTCCCCTTGTATTTTTTCAGAAGATTATTATTTGATCTTGAGGAGAACAAACTTTTGACCTCAGACTTAATCTGGACTCTGCACTCTTCTGTGTTTTTTCTTTAGCATATGTTGGTGTTTTGGAATAAACACACTTGTACCTTGTCTGAAGCCCTAGAAGTCAATATATAGGGAAGTTGTGTCCACTTTCTGAGAAGAGAGACATCTCATCTAGGGATTAAGAGTATGAGACAGATTAAGGAAGTTTATCCCTTTAAGCATGGAAACTTTTCTATTATTTTAATGATCTTAGACGGAAATCTCTTTCAAATACATTACACGCCTACCCATCTTCCTTTTTTGTCTTTTCCTTGCTGATTTCTTCAATTTTCAGTGTTACACATAGCTTATCCTTTTTCCCGTGGCTCGGGGCAACATTGCAACAGAGGTCCCAAGGCTCTTCATTTCTAGATGAGCCTCTGGGATTGCCATGCTCCCCATGCCCTTCCTGCCTGCCTCCAAAATGGAAATACTAGTTTTTGATCATAGAAATAATAGATATTTGTTGAAATTTTTTAATAATATGGAGCTATATAAAGTGAGAGGATAACTTGGCATGTATTCTTTTAGAATTTTTAAATGCATAAAAACACATATTCATTAGCTGTATGACCTTTTTTGAGCTACTGTTTCTTAGGCTATAAAATGGGGCTAAGCAATCTAACAGGGTTGTTGTGTCAACTGGGCATTTAACAGTGTCTGACATATAGTAGGTGATCCGTAAATGTTCGTTGTCTCCCTTAATCTTTCTTTGATAAGTTGGTTTAGGGAAATGTGTGATTTTAAATACTGGTTTCATGGGCTCTGCTTTTAGTGAATATTTATTGAGAAGTAATCATATGTAGTAATGGCAACGTGATCAAATACTTTTCACGTGCCAAATCTATTTTAATCCTCACAACTATGAGGCAACTACTATTGTCTCCCCCATTTTATAAATGAAGAAGCTGAAGCTTCGAGAAACTAAGCAATTTGTCTAGGGTCAGAAAGCTAGAGCTGGTCCTGGGTAGCACCAGAATTCATATGGAGGAATTCGGACATCAGACCCTATGTGCTTAACCACCACATTGTTTTGCCTCCTCAAAGACTGCAAGAATATAAGAAAGAGGCATGCCAAGTATCTGGTTGGGGAAATAAAACATGCAGATGCACAAAGGTCACCAATTCCTAGGTACAGTCTTCCTTGGGGCTTACCCTGTCTTGTGGCTTCAACATGGCTCCACATGGCTCACTCCTGCCTCTCTATCTCTGACCTGGATTCTCCCCTGCTCCTGAGGGCTCCATTCTTACTGCAAATGATCCATTCAAATGGAGTTTTCTCCACCAAAGCCATATTCGCGTCCCCATACATTAGCGGTTCCAGTGCTTCTTCCCTCTCAGGCCTGGATCCCTGGCATCATGCTTCCCTTTCTTGGCCTCTATTCTCTTCCGTAACCACACTGTTCTTTGTTTCTTTCTCTTTCTTTCTTCCTCTCTTTCTTTCTTCTTTCCTTGTTTCTTTGTTTCTTTCTTTCTTTTTTGAAAGGTCTTCTAGTTCAGTAATTAGTCTTCATTTTTAACCAATTCTTTTGGTCAAGTCTTTATTACCTCATGCCTGGATAATGACAAAAACTTCACCTCTGCTTTTCCCCCACCCCCTTTACTCAGTCCACCCCGTAACACAACCATTACTTGAACTGCTCTGTATTGTCTGTGATATCACACTCAAGCTGGGTTCTGATGCTCCTTTATTTTCAGACTCACTTTCTGCTGCTTGACACTTGAAATGTCTGCCCCAGATCTTACCTTTCACTGTCTCCTCTGCCACCTCATGTTCCCTCCTGCCCCGAACACTTTGCTACTTAGGCACTTCTAATTATGTCTTCCACTCCACCCTACTCCTACTCCTCTGGAGAACATTTCCAGGTTTCAATATTCATAGAAGTACAGACTTTTGGAACTAAAAGACTTTTAAAAGAGAGACCATTCACTCAGCTTTTCCAAAAAATATGTCCCCAGAAGCTGCCTTTTGAAGATTCAACTCAAGAGATCCTTTCTTCATGTCACTGATTCTGACTCCTTTTTTAAACATAATTTTTATTCTAACCCTCTTTTAATTTTTTAAAGTTTATTTATTTATTTCGAGAGAGACAGAGAGAGCAAGTGGGGAAGGAGCAGAAAGAGAGGGGGAAAACAGGATCCCAAGCACAGTCAGTGCAGAGCCTGATGCAGGGCTTGAACTCAGAAACCATGAAATCATGGCCTGAGCTGAAACCAAGAGTCAAGTGCTTAACCGACTGAGCTACCCAGGCACCTACTGACTCTGAGTCCTTAAAGAACTTAATGTTCTTCAGTGCTTTGGCTAACATTTTTTCTGTTTGCTCAGCTGGGCATCAGCTTTTTGAGTGTAGGGGCCAGGTGTTCTTGTTTCACACCCCCCCATAGCACCCAGCACTGGGTCATATACACAGAGTTTGCTCAGTAGATAGTTATTAATTGATGAATCAGTGAGGCAGACAGTTATATAAATTAAGAGCATCCCATAGGGACTGCAGTAATTAGGAAAAACTTCATGAAAAATTAAGATTTGTGGTGGGCTTTGGAGGATGACCATTCTGATTCTTGGCAAGCCAGAAACAAAAATTTGATCTGCAGAAGGGTTTTTGCATTGCTTTGAGTATGTGTCCCATCCCATCTATCAACAAAATCTCTCTTATAGGAACAATAAAATCCAACCACTGTGTGCTATATTTATAAGCTATCTGATATTTTCAGCAGTGGGACCTGGGTAAGTCCTTTTAGTTTTCCAAGCCTTCATTTCCTCATGAGTTCGGAGAGGATGGAGGCTCTGTTTGTATAGTTCCTTGCAGCTTCAGTGTTAGAATTCTCCTATAAAGCTGAGATGTTTGGGGGTGCCTGAGTGGTTAAGTGGGTTGAGCATCCAGCTTCAGCTCAGGTCATAATCTCATGGTTGGTGGGTTGGAGCCCTGCATCAAGCTCTGTGCTGACAGCTAGCTCAGAGCTTGGGGCCTGCTTTGGATTCTTTGTGTTCCTCTCTATCTGACCCCTCACTGCTCACACTGTCTCTCTCTGTCTCTCAAAAAGAAATAAAAAACATAAAAAAATTTTTTTTTTTAAAACTGAGATGTTTGTTCAGAGCACGGGCACAGGTGTCCGTCTTTCCTAGATGCCTGGCACTCTGGGCTGTCAGCACTGGAGCTCCTCATTCCGCAACCAGCCAGGGCCAGCCTGAGGCTCAGTCACAAAGCAGAAGAAGTTTGCCTATCTCCTTCCTCCCTTCTGTCCCCTTGCCACTCCCCTTTTCTTGGCTTCGCAGGGTCCTTCAACAGTGACAAGGTAAGTCAGAACTAGGGTCCTCATGCAGCTCTAAACCTCAAGAGCTCTCATGGTCAACTCTCTCCCCCCAGCTGTTAGGAGAGTGGACATAACATATCCACTACAAAAATGTCATACATTACATGGCACTTAGCATGTGGCATGTGTAGTACCAAGTGTTTTGCCACAATTAACTCTCACAGCAGCCCCACGAGGTAGATAGGATAATGGTTCCCATTTTATAAGTGAGGCTCGAGCCCCAGGACAATGAAAAGACTTGCCACAGGGCACCTAAGGAAGATGTAGCATTCCAACCCAGGTCTGTGTGCTCTAAAGTGCTCAAGCTCAAACAACGTGAGCCGCTTCATTAGACACTGGGTCTGTTTTCAAGATGGCCACCATTCATGCGGTGCATTAAGCGTGGGCTAACAGGAGAGGAGACCATTAATCTGTCATTTCTTCTCACCTCACATAACCATTGAGGGGATTTCAAGCCAGGTAGAAGGGGAGGGAGGGAAAGAAGCTGTGTTCAAAAGGCTCTAAGACCACACCAACTTAAGCCATGGCTCTTGGGCCATGAGAGAGAATGAGCCAGTCCTTTTGCCACTCAGAGTGGGCCAGAGCTGAGCCATGAAGAGGAGTCTAACACCCTTTTTCCTTCACCTCTGCTCCCAGGTTACTTCCTGTCTGACAGCCACATATGTGGATGCAAAAGGCATTGAGAGCCTAAGGCCTTGGCACCTCCACCAGACCTGCAAAGGTCAGGCAGTCTTATCTAGAACACAGCTGAGGAAGCAATTTCCCCAAACACTCTGGGCGGGGAGAGGACTTGCTGCCTCTTCTCCCTTTTGGGTTTCTCCTTCACAAAGATCCAGTGCCCTGTGCCAGTGAAATCTTTAAAGAAAGAGGAGATGGGACCTGACGGGCCTAGCAGCGAAGTGGGGCAGGGAGGAAGGAAGTCTATGCCTGGTGTGAAGGCTCTTCCTTCACTTGGAAGCTTCCTAACCTGAAGTACAAATGAGACCCCCTGGGATCCCAAAATAGCTCCCCTCACAGCTGCTCAGCATCCATTTATAGCACAGACTCTCTGCAGCCTGAGGCTGCTCCTGAGAGGCACTGCTGAGGTCAGAGCCTGTGAACACCACACTCAATGTCGTTTGAGAGCAGAACTGTTCATAAAGGACCTATTATGGTCTTGTCACTGTCTTTCAGGACTTGTCCCAACCTTCAGAGACTTTAAAGGGCCAAATTTGTTTTGACCCAGAGCCAGGTCACTTTATGTCCAACAATAACCCTTCCTCTGTGTCCCACAGCAGCTGAGGGAGAATGTTCTGCTTTGAGGCAGCAGGACAAACAACCAAATTGATGCTTGGGCCTCAGGCTGAGTAACTTGGACACCCCTAGGGTAGATCCACCATCAGCCTTTCCGTATATAATGTTCATTTATTAGCAGTGAAAATCGAGGCCATTAACTGACTTTATCTACTCATGTTATCCATACCAATTCTGAATGTCAAGTTATAGAGCAAAGAAACACCCCCAATCCCAGTGAGGTGCGTGTAGACCTCCTTCTCATACCTGATCTAAAACAAATGAACTTTGACCTGATTTTGCACGCGTGGCTTATTTAGAGAGGGACTGAAATAGTCCATTGATAACCATGTGTGTTTTGCTTTTCCCCTCCCGACTCATAAGCAGAGCCTCGAGGTCAGGAGTGACCCTGACTGGCCTCTTAGAGTTTAGTTAGCCTCCTTCTGTTTTCTGTGACAGACACTGAACACTTGTCTTCACAAAACAAACATTTTTTGGTAAAGCAAACTGAGGCCTCATCTGGAGCTTTGGTAAAGCAAACAGTCCGCATCAGTTTTCTGGAGGCGGGTTCCTCCTTCCTAAAGGCACTGAGTGGGGGCAAGTCTCCGCTGATCTACCCTTCCAGAGTGGAGGCCTGAGGTGAGCTCATGAGAGGCGGGCCACGGACTAGATATGTCAGCTGTGTTGAGGCAGTGGAAACTCTGGAGCAGTGTCGCTAAGAACCTGGATCTTAAAGCCACAGTGCTTGGGTTCCTGCAGAATTTCCATTAAATGCCAGGTGTGCGACTCTCAGACAAGCTACTTTGGTGCCTGAGTGTCAGTGCTTCTAGCGGTGGAGGAGCTATGGTAACAGTTTGTTGACATGAGATATTCACATACAGCACTTGGTGCACCGAAGTCCCTCAGGCTCACCACCCATCAATATTATTTTGACTGGGAAGCAAATCATCTCATACATGATCTTGGCTGTATCTTATTTTATACTGGTGCTTTGAAAAGTTAAACATCTGCTACCCGTTCTCATAGCTGAACAAATAAATGGTGATTGTAAAGTGGTTCTCTCCCTCCTCCTCCTCCTTCCCTGAGTCTCCTTCCCTTGGAACCTTTTGAGAACACTTTCTATTGTAATTTGTCACTGAAGGCATATGGCACAGAATGCTAGAGTGGGTCAGGGCATGTTGGCTTCAAAAAGACGCTTAATGAAACCGCATTAAGCATAAACTTAGATGTATGGATAATAGAATTTTATTTCTCTGAAAAGGAACCTAAACATTTTTTTCCTGTACTTTGAGCTCTCACCCTACTAAGTAGCGGGACCATAATCTTAGGCAATTCAGCTCCTTTTCTTTCAAAGTGGGAATTGGGTTTTTACACAGGACGAGGTGGGGTGGGGTAGCTGGAGGTAGTGAAATTGGCACCCCTGGCCTCAGTCATTCTCGTGCAATCCTTCTGGCATCTGTTGTGATGCTTTTGTTTCTTCTGGGCTTGGAATGTTAGTTCTTGGGAGTTGCTTCTGCAGACTTCTCACTTGACTTCAAGAGCTCTCCTTGAGGAGATGCCTTCATGACACTCTGGGGCCGTGGGGACTTGGGGAGTGGTTTAGGGTCCTGTGTGTGCTCATGCCACACCTGGGCTCTCAGGAAATCACCTTGCTACCCACAACCATGGCATCCTGTGACCTGCAGGAGCTCTGAGAGGGGGCAGTCTTAGAGACCCGCTTGTCTACATGCAGCAACCTGGAGTGACACAGGGAAGGCCACCACATCTGCACGTGGTTTGGCAGAGGAAATGCTTGAAGTCTGGCGTTTTCCTGGGCTCTACTCTTGACAGAACACAGCCCCTGCCTGACTTACTTGTCTTGAAGTTGACTCTAGGCACAGAGCACTTCTTCAGGGACCTGTCGACACCTACACTCACTACTTCTTTTACTCTCTTCTCTAGCTCCTGCTGTTTTACACCCAGGAATAAGAAAACTGATCAGGCCTCTTCTCCACCTTTAAAATAGACTCATTTTTCAAGGAGTTTTAGATTCATAGCAAAATTAAGCAGGAAGTACAGAGAATTCCCATATACCCACTGCCCCCACACTGACACTGCATCCCTCACTTGTCAACCCCCCACCACCGTGGTACATTTGTTTCAATCAATGAGCCTACATTGGCACATCTTTATCAACCAAAGCCCATAGTTGACATTAGGGTTCAGTCTTGGTATACATTCCATGGGTTTGATATGGACTCCAGCCCTTTTCAGAGGGCAAAGATAGGGATAAGGATAAAATACATCATAATGAGTTCATATTGATATGTCATTTCAATTCAAAACTATACAGGATTGTGATTTGGTGATTCATAGTAAGAAATATATATTTGGTCTTCATCCTCATTTCTGTCGCAGAGCTTCTAAAACCCTTGGAATTTCCAAAGTGTGGAGAGCAGGAAAGGTGTCTTTTGTTATGCTAATGAGGTGACTTTTAGTTGACATCTAAGAATGGGAGCTGGTTGCTAGGGGACCCAACCACGTGATTATAGGGTTGGAACTTTCAGCCTTGCCCCCTGACCTGCTGAAAGAGGAGGCTGGAGATTGAGTTCAATCACCAATGGTCAATCAATTGTGCTTATGTAATGAAGCCTCCATAAAAAGCCAGCAGAAGAGGGTTTGGAGAGCTCTTGGGTTGGTGAACGCATGGAGAAGCCAGCAAAGTCACGTGCCCATTGACCGTGAGCACGCCTTCCCACATAGCTCGCCCTATGCAAGCATCTCTTTCGTGGGCAGTTCCTGAGTTATATCCTTTTATAATAAACCGGTAATCCGGTGAGTGAGCTAGTTTCCTGAATTCTGTGTGCCACTCTAGCAAATTAATTAAATGCAAGGAGGGAGCCAAGGAAATTTTTATTTAAAGCTGGTCACTCAGAATCACAGGTAACAGCCTGAACTTGCAACTGGGCATCAGAAATGGAGGGCATTCTTGTGGGACTGAGCCCTTAGCCTCTGGAATCTGACGCTATCCCCAGGTAGATAGTGTCAGTGTTGAGTTGAATGGTAGACACCCAGCTGCAGGGTGTTCATGAAGTGCTTATTGGTGTGTGGAAAAATGCCCCACAGGTTGGAACTGGGTGCGGAATAATAAAAGTTTTACTTGACTGCACCTCTCTTACATCGATTTCTTCTTTATGACCCAAATTCTTATTTGAATCCCAACATAATTATTCATTTGTTTTAATCCTCAACACGTATACAATGGTGTTAAAATACCAACTCTACCACCAACAATGTAATTATGGAAAACAGTTTTAAGTGTTTTTTTTTTCTCTTCAGTGTTTTGTTTTGTTTTGGTTTTTTGCCTTTGAGTTCTATCCCACAAGGATATGTAGTCAAATTATTATTGTGTTTTAAGACCCTGTCAGAGTTTTGCAAATTAAAAGCCTTGGCTTTTGAAACACCGAAGCCAAGATTTACTCCTGTTTTTCTGTCTTGAGCAATACTACTTGAGGAAATGGATGCCATATGGTCTGGCTGCTTACATAAGAGGAGGTTTGTTTTTTTGGTTTTTAAATCCAAGTTAGTTAACATATAGTCTAATAGTGATTTCAGGAATAGAATTCAGTGATTCATCACTGACACATAACACCCAGTGTTCATCCCAACAAGTGCCCTTCTTAATGCCCAACACCCATCTAGCCCACCCCCCTCAGCACCCTGCCAGTAACCCTCAGTTTGTTCTCTGTATTTAAGAGTCTCTTATGGTTTCTCTCTCTCTCTCTCTCTCTCTCTCTCTGTTTTTATCTTATTTTTGCTTCCCTTCCCCCCTATGTTCATCTGTTTTGTTTCTTAAATTCCACATGTGAGTGAAATCATGTGGTATTTATCTTTCTCTGGCTGACTTATTTTGCTTAGCATAATACACTCTAGTTCTATCCACATTGTTCTAAATGATAAAATTTCATTCTTTTTGAGCACCATGTAATATTCCATTATATATATGTATATATATACATATACATATAGAGAGATAGGTAGATAATAGATAGATAGATAGATAGATAGATAGATAGATAGATAGATAGATAGATTCATTCCACATTTCCACATCTTCTTTATCCATTCATCTGTTGATGGACATTTGAACTCTTTCCATACTTTCGCTATTGTCCATAGTACTGCTATAAACATTGGGGTGCATGTACCCCTTCAAAACAACACACCTGTATCCTTTGGATAAATACCTCATAGTGCAATTGCTGGGTCATAGGGTAGTTCTGTTTTTAATTTTTTGAGGAACCTCCATACTGTGTCCCAGAGTGGCTGCACCAGTTTGCATTCCCATCAGCAGTGCAAGAGGACTCCTCTTTCTCCCCATGCTCGCCAATATCTGTTGTTTCCTGAGTTGTTAATTTTAGCTATTCTGACAGGTGTGAGCCTATGGTTTCTTTAAGATGTGTTAACTAAGATGGAGATATGTATTCCATGTATATGTGTCAACGTTGCTCTGAAGAAAGACCTCAGTACAGGCCACCAGCAGACACAATTGCTAATAGTACCCATATCAGTAGTAAGAGAGAAATGGCTTCCTTTCCAAGACTTACTTGATTACTTTATTGAATGATGGCACAAGTCAAAAGTTTTATGTCTTAACAATTTTTGTTGTTGTTGCAGTTGTTGGTTTCTTTCTCTTGTTCCCACCCTATGCCATGAAAATTGAACAAATTTTGAGCCAGACACATAAGGGAATCTTGACTGCTGACCTACAGGTGAATACTGAAACAAAAGCAAAAGGTCTGGAGTCAGTGCCTGAATTCTAAGTGATGAAGGCTGAAGGCAAAATTACTCCTCTATTTCTCATTTATAAATCTCCCCATGTCTAGCTCACCACTGGGTCTATAAGAGCATTTTGAGAAACATGAAATGCAATTAAACTGGCTCAGAAATAGCTGTAGCCTAGACACTTAAACAAGCAGAGTGAATGATGGAGCAGGGGTTCCTTTAGATCCTTGCTGCTTT
Organism: Suricata suricatta; assembly: GCF_006229205.1. Lineage (NCBI taxonomy): Eukaryota > Metazoa > Chordata > Mammalia > Carnivora > Herpestidae > Suricata > Suricata suricatta. The sequence goes on along the minus strand of NC_043710.1, from coordinate 28,431,403 downwards.
CAGTTTTCAGGTGGGTTCATCTTGAGGGCTGTAGAGCGTGGTACTGAGGATTTGGTGAGGTCCTTGGGAAGCTCAAGTCACCACAAAGCAAAGTGCATCTTCTTGAGAAGCCTGCTCTTGCCTTTTACATAATCTAGTTCAAAATTTCTGCATTTTTCAAGAGTAGGATTTAGTAGTTTAGTAATAATTATTTCACAGTATTATGTTAGTACAAACATAATTGTTATATCAATATAATGTATTACTTATATTAATATGTTACTTATAGTTTTCTGTTTGGTTACTAACCATGGCTCATTTAAGTTTTTAGGTGATAACTTGCATCCTCTGAAGAGCTATCTAGGGCTTTGCTGAGTTCTGTTTGGCTACGCTAGTTCAAGGTCTGATTAGTCAAAAGCTTGGTCAAAATATCATGTCATAAACTTATTTTATGCATGTTTTAAATTGTACAGAATGTATCATAGCTTTTATTTGTTATTTTAAAAATATTTTTAAAGTTTATTTATTTATTTAGAGAGAATGCAAGCAGGGGAGGGGCAGAGAGAGAGGAAAAGAGAGAATCCCAAGCAGGCTCTGAGATGTCAGCACAGAGCCCAGTGCAGGGCTCAATCTCACAAACAGTGAGATCATGACCTGAGCTGAAATCAAGAATCTGGTGCTTAACTGACAGAGCCATCCAGGTGCCCCAGCTTTTATTAGTTCTAGGCAAGTATCTGACAAGGTCCTAACTACTGGTTTTGCAGAAGAAATGTTTCAAGATGTCATTGCTTTCCCCTAAAAGCCAGCTTAAAGCGAATACATGTGTATATTGCACATTGTGTTCAGAGTGCAGTTGGGTGTGTGGAATGAGAACATCCAGTCACCCAAGGTTTTCTCTTATCTTATTGGATGTGGGGATGTTTTCTATGGCTTCTCCAGACACTTGAACATGCAAGGCCCTAGACAACACTCAAGTGACCCCTCCTGTAGTGTCAGCATTGGGTAGCTTAGAAGAGTAGATATGGTCTAGAAGGTACAAAGACACTGGTTTTGGTTGTCCTATTGAAGAGCCATGTCACCTTGGCAAAGTACCTTAGTCATTGGATTGTTACTGCCTTTCTCTATAAACAGAAATAACAATTCCTGTCTTACCAGATTGTTTTTGGGGTCAAATGAGACCTTGCGCAAATATGAAGGCCTTGGTGAGATGTAAAGAGCCACGCATGTGTTCAGTTATGTACCACTTGTTGGAGGTCTTTATGGTAACCAGCTCTATGAACAGTACAGGAAGAGAAGCTATTTCACTTGAGGAGAAAGCAGGATCGATTGCCTTGTTTCAGGCCTTCCAGGACCATACTTCTGTCACCCTTTGAGAGTCTCATGCTCTACCGACTGAGCTAGCCGGGCAGCTGTTCTGTCACCCTTTAAGATGGTGCTTCCACTTTTCCTAGGTTGTGCTGCAGTAACAAATACTCCTGACATCTCAGTGGCTCATGACCAAAAGGTCAGTCCTTGCTCACAACAGTGGGTGGCCTATAGCTCTTCTCCATGTGTCTTCACTTAGGGATCCAGACCAAAGAAGCAGCTGCTACATGGGTTATGTAGCTTTCCTGGTACAGAAATGACAGTAACAGAACTATACAATGGCTCTTACAACTTCTGTTGTTGCCACTTGAATACCATAGACCAAGTCCAATCACATAGGCATGCGATGTTAACTGGGCTGGATGTACAATCTTCTCACATAGAAATGTAGCCAACACTTGGGAGCAGTCATACAAACGTTCATAGAAGAAAAATTCATTAACACAGCAGTCCTCAACCACCAGAACCAATGAGATACTTTAAAATCTTACCTGGTGGATCATCAAACAGGTTGCTTTGGCCACACCTCTCTCAGAGCTTGTTAAGATAGTTGAAGTCCTCACTTTGCACACTGCATCCTTACTCAGGTGAAGGAAACAAGACCAAAAAAAAAAACACACACACAAAAAACAAAAAAGACCCCTGAGAGACCCCGGGCTGGGCTGTAGATGAAATGATTGAAACTCCTAGTAGGAAATAGGATGCACTGAGCACCACCACAACACAAAGGTGATTTATAAGGAACAGAAACACCTACTCCACCAGACAAGGAAACAAAGAAAAGTGAATTTGAAACAGGCCTCCCTGGCCATAAGCCCATTGTTTTAGAAAGGCAGTGGTTCAAGGACCATCCTCATTCAAATGAGGAGGGATTGCAAAAGAAGGGAGGTAGGCTGGCTGCCAGGTTTGGGGGTGATGGTTTTGGCTGGGGTGGCATTCCTGCATCTTTGTTGACGTTATTTAAGAGAAACATGCATAATTTTGAGCAAGTTGAGTAACATTCCCATTTGAATGCATTTACCTCTACAGTGGTAACAACATGTTCCTGTAAAGACACAGAGATAAAGGAAGAGTGCATGCAAATGGGGTGGGGTAAAGTGGGAGCGAGAAAGCATTTTATAATTTCTCAGGCTATGAGCATCCATACCTGATTTCTTACCAAATCCCAAAGCCCTATCTTTTCTCCAGAGAGCCCTCTGTGGTCAAAAGGATGAAGAAAATGTTCTGTTACTTTGACAGAGAAAGGGGTTTAGGGATGACATTTAGGAACAGATCTTGGCCGTTTACTGAACTGTTTGAAAGTTCAGGTCAAAGGCCCAGAGCCTTCTGGTATGCTCTTTGCACCACAGATTGAGCCTCTGGTTCAATGTCATCATGGGGATATTTTGCATCATGGGCCAAGATGGGACATCTCAGAGAAGGGAGTGGCCTTAGAGATCACAGAACCCAGGGGGTGAAGCTTCTTGCTCAGGTCTACCTGGGCAATTTGCCTGGCTTCCAGGCTGCAATGCCTTGTCTTACACTACACCAGCTTCCGTTCACCTGAAAAATTCTTTCTGCAGACACAACCCAAATACTTCTGTTAATAACAGACTTGGAATAGCAGTCTTCCCTGAAGTCTTTTCCTAGACACTAACTCAAATGATGGCTCCCTTGACACAAACCCTTGGAGTTACCTGAGCCTCCCGCTCCCTTGCAGGAACCCCGTGCAGCTAGCCCATCCTTTATGTGGGAGGTTAGGTGAGAACTAAGTACTTGTAATAGGGCTAGAGGTGTCAAGGAGGAAGTCACCTGAGGCCTGGGATTGTGGCCAATAAAAGAGGGAAGGCTGAATCTCAGGAGACTGGCAGCTCCGGATATAAAGGAAGGTCTTAGATCTAATTTCTTCTGTGGTCTCTGAGCCACCCTTGTAACCAGAGCAAACAATTACAGGCCAGGAGAAGATACAGTGCTTTCTTCCTTGCTCCTCCTTCCACAAATAGTTGTGATTAAGAGCTGGGACTTTCTGTTTAGAAAGCTGCCTTCCAATTCCAGCCACACTGCTTACTATTTCTGTACTGTCCAGCCTCTTACATAAACGTCTAAGCCTCAGTCTCATTGTCTATAGAATGGGGGTAATGCTACTATCTACTTCACATGGTTGCTGTGGGAATGAAATAAGAGAGTGAACGTATAGCACCTTGCACAGTTTCTAGCACAGAGCTCACTAATGGTTGCCTATCACTGTTGATATTATTTTTTAGTAATCTTTTATTTTTTAAAATGTTTTATTTATTTTTGAGAGAGAGAGAGAGACAGCACGAGCAGGGGAGGGTCAGAGAGAGGTCGAGACACAGAATCTGAAGACAGGCTCCAGCTCTGAGCCATCTGTCAGCACAGAGCCTGATGCGGGGCTCAAACCCACAAACCACGAGATCATGACCTGAGCTGAAGCTGGACGCTCAACCAACTGAGCCTCTGGTAATTCTTTCTAAGGGAGTGGGACATAGCAGTGAAAACGACAAATATATACCGGCCCATGGGGAGCTGTGACCTGGCAAATGAGCATGTTGCCTTCGCATATGACCATGATCTTTGAAAATTCAGGATGGCTAAGGTTGGGAGATCACTTAGGGATCAAAGTCCAACCTGTCATTTTATGATGAAGGTTGAGATGCAGAGAGGAAAAGACACTCAGCCAAGGCCTTGAACTCAAGGTTCTGTATGCTGCATTCCAGTCATTCATCCTCTTGTTATTGTTGTTGACTAATTTTGAGATTCTTTTTACAATTTTCCTTCTGGGCTGCCTGGTGGCTCAGTTGGTTAAGCATCTGACTTCAGCTCAGGTCATGATCTCATGGTTCGTGGTTTTGAGCCCCACATAAGGCTCTGCGCTGACAGCTCAGAACCTGGAGCCTGCCTCCAATTCTGTGTCTCCTCTCTCTCTGCCCTTTCCCCGCTCATGCTCATTCTCTCAAAAATAAATAAACGTTAAAAAAAATTTTTTTTCATTTTCTTCTCAACTATCGGAACACTTGAATTCATGAGCCGTGCAAAATGGGCTCAGTGTAGGGGTGAGAGAAAGGGAAAGACCTGAAGGCTGAAAACCAGTGGAGAAGATCTGCCTGAGGCCTGCATTATGGAAACAAAGTCATTCTAACAGCAGAACTCTCAGCATAAAGGGAGTCTTTTTAAACAATTCAGAAGATGAGCTCAAATCAATGATTTTCATAAGACAAAGAAGAAAACAATAGGGAATATTTTCTTTTTCCGTCCGTCTTGTGCCCTGAAGTTATTCAGAAGACATCTTCTGTCCCAGTACTGTGGCAGGTCTATTTTCAAAGATGGCTGTTCCTGTTACTCATTGCTGTGTAACCAGTGATCCTGACATGTGATGCCTGGAAACCATCTTATGCGTCTCAGTTTTGTGGCCAGAATGCAGGCAGGGCTTGGCTGGGTGATTCATCTGTCCCACGTGGCACCAGCAGCCGCCACTTGGTGGTATTCAGCTGATGGATAGGCTGCCCTTAAGGGTCCAAGTGACATTTGGAGGCTTTCCCTACCCATCAGCACCTTCAGGGCAGGGATGGCTTCAAGGCTGGGCTCCCCTGGGACCAGGGGCCAGAACCTCCACCTGGCCTCTCCACTCAAACTTCTTACATCAAGCCAAGCAGAGCCACGTGGCCTTTTTGACCTGGCTTTAGAAGTCACATGGCATCTCTTCGGCCATACTCTATTTTTGAAGCAGGCAGAGGCCTGCTGAGTTTTAAGAGACGGGGAATAGATCTCATCCCTGAGTGGCAGGTGTGTCAAAGAGGTCAACTCTACATGGCCCCAAACTCAGGCTCTAATGTGGAACATGTTTACCTCGTTCTCTCTGAACGGACCCCTTGAGTAGCCATAACTATGAAGAACGATAAAAAGTCAGGGTGTGTGGAGTCCTCATTTCCTGAAAACAAGGGTTCATGGTAGTTTTATGAAAACCAGTATTTCTTCCCTGTTTAATAAATACATTATAGAACAACTCCCTCTAATTTTGACCTCGTCTTGTGATAATTGAAATATACAATGGCAGTTTGATATGACCATTCTGACATTCACATCTCTCTTGTGGCCCTAAAATTGAATTATTAAGCATTTGGCTTAAAAACTATTACTAACAAATGAACACCAAAGAACTCCCTGTCCATTGCCTGAACATTGGAGATGGAATAAGACTCATGAGAGTGGAATGGAATAAGAGAGAGTAGAATGGAATGAGAATGGAATAAGACTCAGAGATGTTTCTATCACTTTATCAAAGTTATAACCTAGTTAGCATGGATAATTAGTTGTGTGCCAGGCACTATGCTAAGTATTTTATATATGATCTTGTTTCTTCCTCTCTATAAACCTGTGAGGTGACTGTTACACCCATTTTCCAGATGAGGAAACTGATGCTTAGAGAAGTTAAGTAACTCTCAAAGTCATACAGCTGGTAAGTGACTCACTCATTCACTCATCCAACAAATATTCAGTAAGTGCCTACTATGTGCTGGGCACTCACCTAGAAGCTGAGATTATAGCAGTGAACCAAACAGACAAAAATGCTTGCCCTAGTGAAGGTTACATTCAAGTGGAGAGTGGAGAAACAAACAATAATATAAAAATAATACATACATATAGCATATAAGGTGAGGAGTGCTATGGAGAAAAATAAATAGGGAAAGCAGAATCTGGACTCTTGGGGTGGGGGTAAGTTATTGGTCCATATAGAGCGGGTAGGTGGCTTCACTGCAGAGGGGACATCCAAGCAAGGACCTGAAGGAGGTGAGGGAGGGAGCCAGGTGGAAATATGGAAAGAGGGAACAGTGCTGGAGCTCAGGAAAGGAATTTGACCCCAGGTCTGTCTGGCCTAAGCCCATGCTTATAATCCCTGTGCTTACAGGACTTAGCATATCCCTGGGATGGCTCTTAACCCAGTGCTGCTCATATTTGAGCACACAAAGAATCATGGGGAATGCCTGATACAATTGAGATTCCTGGGCCACCTCCAGAGATTTTGAGGCACCAGCTCCCCTATAATAGGGTCTAAAACCTCGCATCTGTAATAACACCCAGATAATGGTAGGTTAGCAACCACTCTTTGAGGAGCAATATTAAAGAAACATAGTTAGCAAAATGGGGCATAAATAGCAGAGAATGTCCTGTGGGGTTCCAGGAGTGCTTATGGATGCTGCCATTTAACATTAATTCCCAGTATTCCCACTCCCACCTTACCCAACTCCACCTAAAAGGGCTGGCTGTTATCTGCTACACACACACACAAACGCATGCATACACATATATGGTAGGTCAAATCCCCAACAAATATAACCTCAGTTATCACTTTATCTAGTATAAATTGAAACGGCAAGACCTTAGTCAGAAATTCTGGCCCAGCTCATAGCAGCTGTGTATCTTGGGCAAGTCACTTAACCTCTCTGGGCCTGATTCTTTATTTGTAAAATGACCAGATGGAGCTTAATGATTCCAAAGGTCTCCTTTGGCAATAAAAGTCTATGGCTTATGTGCATGTAAGTCTCTAGGGTTAGGAATAAAAGAAAAGTTCTAGGTATAATGTGAAGCTATTAGGACCCACAGATTGTAGTTTTAAATTTGGGAATAAAGATATACAGAGGTCTTCATTTTTAATAAAGTTTGGTGAGACAGGGAGGCATTTGTAATTGGCACTTTGTCAGTGAAAAGGAGCCCTCCCCTACTTAGCAAAGCATTCCCCATTCTCTGAGGGAGGGGAGTGACATAGGGAAGAAGGAGAGGAAAGAGAATTGGAGAAGGTACACACAGATTATACGTAGTGCATGTCATAATGTTGACAATGAAGCACCCCATGATCTGGGTGTTGGATGAGATAATTTACCTTTGCCATATTTCCTTGTCTTTCAGATTCAAGACCCTTCCAGATTTTTCTAGATTTTTCCATTCTCTATGGTGATTCACTGTCTGTGGCCTCCAGCCCAGATTTTTGGTTCAAAGGGAAGGTACACAGGCCAGACTTGTCCATAAAGACAGGTATTGATGAAGACTACATAGCCTGGGAGGGGGAAGGCTGAATCTGACCAAACCAAGTCCATTTCTGTCTGAGGTCTGCCTGAGGGGTCACCGCCTTGGCAAAGCTTTCAGCAGGTTCTTAACCTGTAACATGGGCAAAATTGCTGTGGTTTCTACAACTTCCTGAATGGAGGAGTACCAAGAACTGAGCATGCAGCCGGGAGACCAAGATGCTACTAATGTCGAGTGTTCAAAATACACAAGTGCCAAAATGGTATAGGAGTGACGTGAGGCTGGGTACTGAAGACAGTGAGAACCTGGTTTACCTTTTCAATACCAATAATAACCAAGGAAGGGGGCACCTGGCTGTCCTAGTGAGTGGAACATGTGACTCTTGATCTCAAGGTTGTGATTTTGAGCCCCACGTTGGGTGTAGAGATTACCTAAAAATAAAATCTTAACAACAATAACAACAGCAATAACCAAAGGCATTGATTGAGCACCTAATCTTTGCCAGTTGTACAAAGTCCTTTGCTTCTAGAACCTCTCTGGATTCCTAGGATTACCCTAAGTGGTGGGTCCATTTATTATTTCTGTTTTCCGAATGAGGGCACTGAAGCTCAGAGAAGTAAAATTACTTTATCCCAAGGTCATAAAGCTATTAGATGGCTCGGTGAACTGGGATGTGTTTCACCGCCCTAGGATGGGTGGTTAAAACTGTGTGCTCCAGCCTGGACTCCATGCAGTCAGCTGTGTACTTCTTGGAACAGTAATGTTGGTTGGCTTCACAAATCTATCAACTGATGCTCCAGGAACATAGACATAGCTATGCAGTTTGGCTTGCATTTAAATCCATCTGTTTGGGCTCTGACTTCATTTGATCTCTCCTTTATTCTTTTTTTTTTTTTTTTTATCAGGTTTCACTCCTTGGGAATGGCAAAGTCTACCCTCCTCAAATTCCTCAATGACTGACTCTGCAAAAATGAGCTTGCTGCTTTCCCAAGAGACAATTGGGTTGCATTCTAACCTGGCCATAAAATTGCTCCTCGCCAAAAACAACCACCACCACAAAAAAACCAACCAGCATTTCTCCTTACCGCATGGCATCCCCTTCCTAGAAGAAAAGGGGTAGAGTTATTACCCAGGAGTCTTTTGACAGTGAAAAGAAGAAAGAAGAAAATATACTCTGAGCTCCAAGACCCTTAAGCGGATTGTTGAGATCACTTCTCAGCCTCAGCTTCAAATGGCCTGGGGAGCCCTGCCTGCCTGCCCCCCTCAGAAAGGACAATCGGATTGTAAATATTATCTGCACTTCTAGGAACATTCGAATGGTAATACCCAGGCAATTACTTTCCTTTCAAGATCATTAAACACAAGTCAGACTTGTATTTTAATAGGGCTGCCAATGTCGTTAATGGTGGGGAGGGTGGCATGAAGGGTGAGGTTTTTCCTCTAATGGCTGAATGTTTACATGATTACCCTTCCCAAGAAGCTTTGCTGGGGGAGGCTGCTCGGTGCTGCACAAGTGTTTCTTTGCTTTCTGGCACACCAGAATTCTACCCTTCTTTTGCCACGTGTAACTTCAGAGCATTTTGGAGGAATGGTAATTGTGACGTGGCTTGTGACCTCCCACCCCCCCTCCCCTGATAATCACAGTGTCCCTATAAACATGGCAGTGTCCCAGGGAAGGAAAAGGACTCTGGAAAGAGTCAACAGTGATTTTTATCCAGGAGGCTTGCTTTCTCAACTGGGATCCTAGCTCCGTTCTCTCTTTCTCCCATTTAAAGGAACACAGGACCAGCAACCGTGCGAGAGAGGAACCAATCAGAAGGCCCGAGTCCTCTGTTCCCATTCTAGATAGGGGGACGCGGTAGATGGGAAGTCTGTGTGGCTTGTTCTTCTCTTTTCTCTAACTCCCTGGTTTCCTGGTGGCACCTCACACCAGGGAGAGACAAGCTGGTACTCTGGTAGAAGTGGCCACTGGCGTCTGTGAGGGACTCCTGGACCATTCCTCACCCAGGCAGCTGTGCCACAGTGGGTCCCTTTGCTGTGGACCATACAGCACATCCTCTGGTCCCTCCCCCAGTCCCTGTGAAGGAGACCCGAGTGGCTGCCTGTGGAGTGAGGTTCGGGTTCACTCAGAAACCATCCTGCACCCCAACATTTCTCCCATCTGGCAGCTGGAATCAGTGCTTTGCCAGAGTCTGATGCCTTTCACTGTTGACTGAAAAATTAGACTGTAAATAGAAATTTTAAATGTTGGCCGGGCCAGAGGATGCTGCCTAGGCTGTTTTCCTTTGAACTTATGGTTTGTTTTTTTTCATTTTTAAAAAAATTTTATTGAGTAGTAATTGACAAATCTAATTATATAGATTGAAAGTGTGCAATGTGACAATTTGATATACATATACATCGTGGAATGACTTACGGGTTCATTGGGAACTGTATTTCTAAAGCATAGAAAAACAGGATATGCTCAGACTCTGCATTTCCGGAAAGCAAAGGCTTTGGAATCAGATTGCCCCCAGTTTTGTCTCAGTTGTTACTAACTGTATGATCTCAGAGGGTTCGTCTAAACTCTCTGATTTCTTCAGCTGTAAGATGGAAGGTGGGGGGTGCATGCAGAGGTTAATAATACTTATTTCACGGGGTTTTTATGAGGATTAGATATGTGTAAGTTCCTTCCCATAGGCTGCTTCATGGGAAAGGTTTAATTTTTTTTTTTTAATTCTGGAAACAGTGGCCTTTGGCTGTGACAGACACAAACACTAAATATATAGATAAAACCAAGTGGTTTACTTATTTCTAAGGTTAATGTGACTAATATCACAATCATTTTGAATATCAGCTTTCCATGGAAGAGGGGAGAGTAAGAAACAAGCTCTTCTGAGTTCAGACTTCTGTAGAGAATGTGCTGCTTCTCCATTTGTCCCAGGTACACGCAGGAGTGTGAGAAAGCAAATTCTCCCTGGTAGGTGTTCTTCTCCGGGATGTATACTCATTTCACTTTTTTTTTTTTTTTTACATTTGCAGGTGCTGTCCTGGTGATTTTGCAAAAATTATCATATTTGTACCTACTTGGTACAAATTCCCCCCGGAAATGGGGCCCAGAATATGCCTTCTAGTCATTGATCAAGAGACAACATGGCGGTTGAAATGATCTTCCAATGGGCACAGAGTGACAGAAGGTTGGTATATGGAGGGAGAGCTATGTTTGTTCAAGACCCCAAATGAGGTTCATGGTTCCAGAGCCATCTTTTGTGCTAAGATCAATTAATAACAGACATAGCCATGCCCACTGATTTCATCATTGTGTCTCCTAGCTTCTTCTTCTGGCCTGGTCTGTTTACCTTTCTAGGTTTTATTATTGGACAAGGACAAGATCAAACTCTGGGGTCCTTTCATGCCTAGCCTACTGGTTTATTCAAGAAGAGAGCTCTGGGGATTGGAATCTCAGTATTCTGCTTTAGAAGACCTCCATTTGTGCTCCCAGAGAACAGAAGTACCTGAAAAGCCTCATTCTGAGAAATATGCATCTAAGGCTTTGCCTTGAACTTTCCTCACTAATAAGGTTAATAATGTAATGATAGTTCCAACTATAGCTTCTGGTATAGTTGCGATGTAACTAGATCAGTGGTAACAGCTTTTAATGCATTCTCATTTTGAGCTCATAGAATGGGTGACTGATACACCCTCAGAGTTCAATTACGTGAGGGCTTGTTGCTGTCTGTAGCTCTGATCTTTTGCTTTCATTCACTAGTTTTCATGGTCCAAAGTAGACAGGCTTGACATATACAAGTCAAGGCTGGCTGACTTTCATCAGGGAGCTATTGGAGAGAGTTATTTTCAAAAAGTTCAATATTAAAATTTCCTCTATAAAATAATATTTGTTAATTATAGAAAACTTAAGATTCTTTTTTAAAATTGTTTTTAATGCTTTATTTATTTTTGATACAGAGAGAGACAGAGCATGAGAGGGGGAGGGGCAGAGAGAGAAGGAGACACAGAGAGAGAGGGAGACACAGAATTGGAAGCAGGCTCCAGGCTCCAAGCTTATCAGCACAGAGTCCGACACGGGGCTCAAACCCACGAACGTGAGATAATGATCTAAGCCAAAGTTGGAGGCCTAACCAACTGAGCCACCCAGGTGCCCCAGAAAACTTAAGATTCTTATTTACAAATAAGTAGAAAGAAGAGAAGGAAATTATCCATAGTCCCACCACTTAAAGATAACCAATTTTAGCATTTGGAGATACTTCTTTCAAGAATTTTTTTCTATTTGTGGATTTTTTTTTTTACACAGTGTGTTTGTACAATACATAGACTTTTTTCCTGTTAACATTATGCTGTAAACACATTATTGAAAACTCTACATAAATGTAACTTTAATAACTATATAACATTTTGTGGTAAAACTTATCTGACCTTTTCCATATATTGGGCACTTGTTTCTGATTTTCTGTAATTATAAGTAATATCATGATAAATATCTAGAAGTATAAAACTTTGTTTATTATTTAAGATTATTTCCTTAAGTCAGAGTCCCAGCATTGAAATTATTGGGTCAGAAGGGATAAACATTTTATAGCTCTTAATCGATAATGCAAAGTAGAAATTCTTATGTTGGTAAAGAGGGTGGCTTAATGGCTATTCTATGTTCCTAAGTCTTTCTAGTCTGTATATTCACTTACCAACCAAGCCATTACAAGATTGAAGTTTGCTAGATATTAATTTTTCAACATTAAGCATTTGAGGTAGTATATGAAATATTATTGCCCTTCAAAAGAGTGGTATCTGTAAATAATATCAGGACCCTAAATCAAACATGTTTAAGCAAAAAAGACCATTTTCTGGCTCATTAATTAAAACTCTAGAGGCAATATGCATTCAGGCATGGTTGGATCCAGGACCTTGGTTTTCATCTCCCTAACCTTTGGCTTTGTTTTATTCTCTACTGGACTAATTCTTAGGCAAGGTCTCCTCATTTGCTCATAAGATTATTCTAGAAGCTCCATCTTCACTCTATCTTCTGAGCTGCTCTAGCGGAAAAAAGCTTTCCTTTTTCCCAGTAATCTCAGCAAAATTCCAGGATGGAGACTTCTTGGCTCTGATTGGCTTAAAATGACTCACGTGACTGTGGCCAGGGGGTCATTACACTCTCCTTGGCCCAGCCTGGCTTACGTGCTTTTCCCTGCAGCTGGACAAGGGCTCATCTTCACCTAAACCAACACTGAGAATGGGAGAGACATAGTCCTTCCAGAGACAATGAGGAAGGTATTGCTTGAAGAGGGGATGCGCGCCGGCCAAAGCAAGAACAGCAAGTGTCTATTAAAAAGCACTCCTCTTTTAGGGTGCTCCCTAGAGCTCTTCCTCTAGAACATGAACCTCAAACAAGGTACTATTGCCTCGATAGAGAAGGCAGCTGAGCCCTCATGACCCTCTACAGGAATCACGTGATCCTTATCATCAGGTAAACAGACCACCATGGAAGCTATCTCTAGGAACTCAAACTCATTTCTTCTCCATTCATTTGGCAAATATTTATTTTAGCACCTACCGTGTATCATTTCAGCATTTATTTAGCTGCCAGTGTCCTAGGTGCTAGGGACACAATGATTCCCATCCGATCTTGCCTTCAGGTTTAACCTTTTGAAGGCGCTAACGAATTGCTTGAGATGTCTCCTCCGATGTACCTCCGCTGTCCGGAGGCCATGTGTGTGTTTATTTACAGTTGGGATGGCTCATTGCTGCTCTGGCTGGCGGGGCTATAATTTGCTCAGGCACTTAAGCTTACTATTAAAAAAAACCACAAAACCACACCGCTTCTTCACTTGCCTTAATTTGGCTGTTTTGTTTGTCCTGGAGATTGCCTAGATGGAGCATTCAACTTAAATGCAGCAGAAATGTAAAATAGGGCATGTGAAAGAAAAAGGTAAGGATTGCTAATAAATTCCCTCAAATGAAGAGAGACTTTCATTTGGCCTTTGAAGGTATTTGCATAACCTAATTTCCTGCTCCAGGATATTTGCTGTTATCCATTCACATAGGGAAAAATAGAAGTCATTTGTGTGGTTACTTGAATAATAGTCATTTGTAATTTAACTTGAAAGTGCCAACAAATTTTAGTCAGAAACGTCTCCCTAAAGCATTGTATCATAAAGCTCTGTGACCAATAGAGGTACTGAAATTAGTGATGAGTGCTCATTCATTCAGCAAACACTGAGTGAGCCATGTACCAGGCACTGTTCTGAGAGCATTCTTAAGTCAGACGGAGATACTGAGGTCAACAAATCAAGACGCCATACCTCTGAATTTGAGGAAGAGTCAGCAAAGCAAAGAAGACAAAGCACTGTGGATGTGGAAGCAGAGGACCTTGACCGTCACACCTCCCTGACCCCAGCCAAGTGGCTCTGTCTTCCTGCCTTATGGCTCATCTTGTAATTTGAGAGGCCGAGTCAGGAAAGGTAAAGAGGAGGCCACACTGTGAGCGGGTTAGAAGCTACATCATAACCTCTGTGAGGCCTGTCTTCCTTTCTCAGTTCCCCACTTAGCGGCTTCACGAACTGGGGTGAGTTTCTTCTCTCTAATCTCAGTGTCTCACTGTAGTATGGCGGTTAAGAGATCTATCTCTGAATTGTGAGAAACACCTGAGATACTGCATTCCGAGAAGCTAGCCTACTGCCTGCCGTGGAATGAGGTCTCCTTGAATGTGACCTGCCACTTCTGCCATTACTGCTCCTATTACGGTTGTTGTTACCATTGCCTTGGCTGACATATCTATTTAGTGAGGCTTATGACGTACCAGGTACACGTCAGTGATGGGGATAGAGCCATGAGCAAACGGGCAGGTTCCTGCTGACAGGAGCTTAAATTCTAGTGGAGAATTATGATTTATTACTAATAATAAATTAGCAAGCAAACAAATGCATTGATAATATAAGTTCAGATAGTGAAATGTGCTCTGAAGAAGAAAAAATGGAAAGATATAGCACAAAGTGGCTGGAGGTGGGGGGGCTTATGTAGGAACACATTTTGTGGAATATGGAAATGCCGGGGAGGCTGCAGTTGTGTTGAAAACCTGAAGGCGGGCTGTGGCTGACATCTAAATGTCATGTATTCGTTTGCAACAGATAATAAATAAACATCGCTTTTGGGGATGCTAATCAGGGTTTTAAAATAGAGGGCTCAGGTTAAACTTCAATGAGAGGTAATGCATTCAGAGAGGAATCCAATGCTAATACTTCTCTCCCTTCTCTCTGCCTCCCATTCCCTCCCTCGCTGTGTCTCTCCCTTTCCCTCTCTGCCTCTCTCTCCCTCCCTCCACCTTTTTCCTCCCTCTCCCCTCCCTCTTCTTCTCTCCCGCCCTTCCCCTGCCATTCCCTCTTGACTGTGAGCTTTTAGGTTTTTGGTTCCCTGGGTTTGGAACTCCTTCTCTCTTACTGGGGGTCCTGTCTTCACCTGCTGGCTAATTTCTTACTCTTCCTTCAAGATTCAGACCAGTTTGCCATTACTGGATGAGCTGTCCAAGTTCTGCTTTCCCCATCCTGTATCCTTTTCATCTCCCGCCACACTGAGTTCAGAACCTCTTCTAGCTGCCCACATTATTCTACGGGATGCTAGCTATTAATTTACATGTCCTTCTCCCTCAGCAGAACAAGAGCTTCTAAAGAACAACTTCTGTCGTGCTATTTATATCTGTGTCCAGGCAGCTTTGCACGGCACCGTCCAACAGAACTTTCCGTGATGATGAAAACGTTCCACATCTTCACTGTCCAACACAGTAGCCACAGGGGGGCTTTTGGGCATTTCAAAAGTGGTGAGTGCTACTGAGAAAGTGAATTTTTAATTTAATTTAATTTTAATGAAATTAAAGTAGCCACATGTGGCTGACAGCTGCCTTATTATCGGATCGTGTAGATTAAGCACTTTATGCGGCATACATCTAATGTCAAACGAATGACTCTTGAAAGAGCATATCGTTGGCAGAACTCTCTATTTTTTATATGGTACTAAGTTCTTGAAAAATCTATTAGTGCATTTTATTTTTAATGAATTTGACCCCTTAAATCCATTAATACCCTCCTCTCATTTAATTCGCTAGGTCAAAACAGCCAGGTTATTAATTCATTCTCTTATTGTGGCTAAGTTTATGAGCTCTGGGCTCAGACATAACCAAAGTCTGATCTAGATTCACCACTTACCAGTATTACTAGTCATGTACCCACAGCCAAGCTATTTAACCTCTCTAGAGCTCAGTTTCCTTATTTGTTAAGTGAGAAAGTTAATAACACCCAGATCAAGGTTATTTGTATTGATTAAATGAGATAGTGCATGGAGAATGTTAAGCACATTGCTTCGCACATAGTTAGCACTCAAAACATTGGGCAATTGTTATTTATCTTTCCATTCATGTAAATCACATTTATTGAACACCTACTATGTTCCGGATGCTATGCTAAGGGATTGGAGGTAAGACCTTTTCAAGACAATGAGAACAAAAATAGGACTATAAGCAAAATTGTGGATTCAAAAGGACATGTTATCATAATATGAGCGTCAACATTTTATGTTTTAACCAAAAAAAGTCTTACTGAATCATTTTCTTTTCAAAAGGATAAATTTTATCCCAAATTACTTTTTTAAACCTGGAGGCCCAGAATTTGCACCCACACCATTAAGCCCTTGGTCTGTTTGTGAATTCATGCTTAGTCTAGGTCAATGTTCTTTTTCATCATCAGGTAATGAATTTGTGTGTGGCATCGAGCTTTTATACTGTGAAATCCAGCTCAAAAAGCAAGATTTTTCTGCTCCTCAGAGGACTGTGTTTTCTGACTTTGATGTATCATTTATGCATCTCATCCATTATTGATGGGTTACAGCTTTTACATGAGGCACCAATCTTTTGAAATAAAAATAAAACTACATCGTCCTGATCTCTTTCTTGTCCATACTGTTTTTAGAGTACAAGAGATTCTTGTGTTCTGCAGAATTCACTTTGAAGCCCCTTTTCTTTGAAAACAAATGGCAGGCGGGGCCCCAAACAACCCGGTCTTTCGTATTTCATGGAAGAGCTGTGTGCACGTGGCTAATTTTAAATTCTGAAGTGCAAATGTCATGTAATGAAAGTATCAGCAGTTACTTAAATGTGGTTAAATATGGAAAGTCAGCATAAAGTCGATGTTTATTTGCAGACGGTGACAGTGATAAGGGCAGGAGCCTTCCTGATAAGTGGCTTTCAGCCACTGTTAATCGGCTGATGGATGGATTGGTGCGAGGCTGGTCACAAGGAAGCTCTATCCTCTGTAATGGAACTCGCTCATCTGTCTAGTGGAGGGAGGCAGGGAGGAAAGGAGGGAGAGAGAGGGTGAGAGCAAGAGAGAAAGAGAGAGAGGCCAAGTGCACTGTTGATTCCATTATTCTGCCCAGAACAACCTCTACTGCTAGTGGGAGGAGGCAAATATCAGGAAACTTTGACCTGAATCAGAATAGAAACTTCAAGACTCACAGAATGTCACAACTGGAAGAGATCCTGGCAATCATCTAATCCAACTCCTGAATTTCTAGATATGTGAAACATTGCACCAGTATTTACTAATCAATGTATTTACTTTCTGCTTAAGACGTACAGCTGGTTGCATAGTGCCTATAAGGCAATTCCTTAGTAAGACATCAAGGTCCTTTATGAACTGGATTCTGCTCTCTCTCTCTCTCTCTCTCTCTCTCTCTCTTTCTCATACCTCCTTTTGCATGCTACACTTCAATCAGAGAGTTCCAGTACTTTGAGTTTCTTGCTTGGGCATCTTCAGTTGAAGCTGCTTGGATGCCACCTCCCCAAAGATTTCCCTGACTCCCCAAGTCTGGGTTTAGGGTTTAGGCACTCTGTCATCTCTGTTCTTTTTCCTCTCATAGCAGCTGCCTATTATGTTAGTCTGTTTACTGTCTGTCTCTCGTACTTGAGTAGGAGCTCTTTGAGTGCCAGGACATCATCTCATCATAATTGTCTATTCAGGGCCTTGCAAGGTGCCTGGCACATAGTAGGTGCTCATTAAATATCTGATTATGAAATGGGGTGTCTCATTATATTATATGGCAACCACTCCAGCAGATACTAGAAACCGAAAACTGAGTAAAACACAGTTTCTGTTCTGGAATAAATCCAGTTAATTCAATTTATTCATGTCTCTGCCTACATATGACATGTTGCCAATTTGTCACATTTGAACTAGTCACATTTCTCGGTTTTGAGAAAAGTTTAGCTAGACATTTGAAATCCCCAAATTTTCAAACAATTGCCTTAATAATATCACTACCATTAGAAATCTGACAAAAGGAACCTCAGATAATTTGACCCCAATTAAGCAGTGCTCTCACAAGTGACAAGAAACAAGATCATATTTGTTGTTCAAAAGGACCACTGCCAGGGTAATCCCACAGCTAGTAATTATTCTCTCTCATACCTGCTCAAGTGACAGGTAGGAATGACAAATAAGAGACCCGCAGAATCTTAGGACTTGAAGGGGCTTTGCAATCACTTAGCTCAGCCCCCTTCTCTTGCAGAGAGAAAATGGCAGACTAAGAAGTGATTGGCTCAAGGTCAGGTAGCTGGCTAGTGGGTACCTTGGCCTTTGGAGCTCCACTGGACCATACTCCTTCTCTGATGAGTTACTATGCAGAACTATGACTCCAAATCTCCCCACACCAGATCATTCATGTTCAGACACACACCTGGCTGTGGTGATGGGCATTGGCTCTTTGGGGCTGCCCAACAGCTTTTCTGCTTGGTAACAGTGCTCTAATTTTCACTTGGAAGCCTGTCTTTCCCATGCATGAAGACATTGGCATCACTTAGGCTTCGGGTGTGCATCCTGGTGGACGTAAGTTGATCAGCACATTCCACCTAGCTCTCTGGTGGTTTTCAGTCTGAGTAACAAACCAAGAAGCGTTTCCCATTGATTCAGACTTAACAAGGATGAGCCCTCTTAAAAAGCCCCCAGGCACTGGGCTTGTCAGGGGTTTCTGATATTGGGACAGGGTGAGCTCCGAGATCTGGGGCTGCTCTTGGAAAAGAGAAGTGATTTATAAGTGCCAGCAGGGCCCCCAGTGACTGCTGGAAGGTCATTTCCATCAGAGACAGAGAGAACTAGGTCACAAAGTCAGGTAGAGACTCTCCTTGTTCTGGCCATCAACACTAGGACGCTCACTCTGTTCCACTCACAGTCTAGGGAAACCCACTTCGTACCATGTTTCAGCCAATGATTTCTGTTTACAAGTAGTCTTCAGGTCCCAACCCCCAAATCAATTATTTAATTTTAAATATTAATTAACCTGTACAATTTACTAGTTCATGGTGCCAGATACCATGTAAAGAATGATGTAAAAAGCTAGCTGACCCTTCAGATGGTTACAGACACTGGCCATCAAACATTTTTCTCAGGCAATTTATTTCAGTTCAGAAAACATTTATGGAGCACCTATTGCACACCAAACCTGCATCAGGGAATGCAGAAATCAATAAGATATACCCCTGGTCTTGAAGGGCTCACATGGTCGAGTTGGAAAGTCAGACAGATAAAAAGAGCTACTGACCTCTCCTCGTGATCTGAAGCCAGTGTTCTGGTTAAATGCAACCAAGAACCTTCCCTAGCGGGGGGCGGGGGGGAGCCTCTGACTTCAGCTCAGGCTATATTTATTACATTTCCAAGTGTATAAGGAATTTTAAAGATTTGTTTTGAAAAGGAACAGTGCCCCTAGAGGTTAAGGACTGAGGACCGTTGCTGTTATTTCTTGCTAACGAGAGACAATTCCAGGGACCCAGTGTGTATTTTTAAAAACAAGACTAAATAATAGGTTGGGGCTATTTCCGTAAAGCTGCTGTGATGCTAATGAAAGAGAAATCCTAGCGAGCCTGGGAAGTGGAAGATGCAGGACCTGGTAGGGGCCCTGGCACCACAAACAAGAACCATCAAACCCCAAACAAAAATACCACGAGCAACAAGGTTCTCTCTGGGAGAGCTGCCAGCCAGTTGGTACCAATAGAATCAGAAAAAGGCCTGTTGAAAGTGTGTTTATAAGTTCCTAGTGACTCCAGGTTGCTGGAATGTATAAGTCTCCAGTTATAAGACCGGTCACTTCTGGGGATGTAACGTGGAGCCTGATGACAATAGTAAACGATATTGTTTTTATATTGTGAAGTTGCTGAGAGAGTAGACCTTACACATTCTCATCAGAGGAAAAAAATTATAACCGTCTGTGGTGATAGATGTTAAGTAGACTGTGGTGGTCATTTCACACTAGAGAGATCAAATCATTACATGGCACACTGAAACTAACACAATGCTACATGCCAATTATAGCTCAGTTAAAAAAATTTTTAAAGAAGTTTCTAGTGACCCTATTAGAGTTGCCACTTTTTAAAAGGTACATTGAAAGTCCCCTCTGTGTTAGCTATTTTATATGTCGGTTGCCTTATTGAACGTTCATTAACTGTCCTTGAAGTGGGTATGGTTGTGTACTCCACAGCTTGGAAAAGTGAAGAGAGGTTTGTTGGAAGGCATGCGGGAGAGAAATGTGCAGCTGCTGTAACGGGAGCCCACTGACCCTGTGCTGCAGGTGGAAATGAGGTAAACTCCCAATGCTAGGGGTAAGTGTCATAGGTATATATGTGCTTGCAGATTTCTTAAAATTTATTATTTATTTTGAGAGAGAGAGAGAAAGAATCCCAAGTAGGCTCTGCACTGTCCGCACAGAGCCCTATGCAAGGCTTGAAATCACTAACCGTGAGATCGTGACCTGAGCCAAAATCAAGAGTCGCAGGCCTAACTGACTAAACCACCCAAGTGACCCCCATAGGCATTTTTTATAGGGAAACATATCACACATAAAAATGTGCATTATGAATATGTGGTTTAAAAAAATAATAAAACAAACTCTTTAATATTTACCATCAAGCTTAATGTTGTTAACCATTTTGTTTGAGGTCTAGTCTCTTCTTTTTCCTTTATCATCTATATATATGTACATATTATTTAGTTTTGCCTGTTTTATTTTTTTATAACAGAACAATGCATTATATATTTTCCTGTGATTTAATACTTCAACATTATGTTTTAGTGATCCATCCAAATTGATTCATGTAGCTGTGGTTTATTCAATTTTACTGCTACATGTTTTCCGATGTATGAATATGTCACAATTCATTTATCCATTCTATTGCTGATGGGAATTTGGATTGTTTCTGGCTTTACTAACCGAGCTGTTATGAACGTTGTTGTGTGTATCTGTGGGCGCACATATGTAAGCTTTTCTGGGGCAAATGCATCCAAGGGCCTTGCAAGCCTCAGTATATGCCTGTGTTCAGCTTGATAATGCCAACAAGACTGTTTGCCAAAGAGACCGCCGATCTTCGTTCCCATAATCAGTGGATGAGACTCTCCATTGTTCTCCGACCACTCCATCTTGATGGTGACCAATTTGTAAATTTTTGCCATTTGGATGAGTGTAAAATAGTATTTTGTTATGATATTAGTTTGCATTTACTGATTACTAAGTTTAGGCATCTTTTCATATGTCTATGTTTATGGGCCATTTGTATTTCCTTTTCTATGAAATGTGTGTGAAACCTTTCGGCCTATTTTTCTTTTGCATTTTCTTTTTCATATTAATTTGTAGAAATGCTTTATATTTTCTGGATACTAATTGTTTGTTATATGTGTTGTTGTAAATATATTTTCAGTTTCAAGCTTTCTCTTCACTCTCTAGAGGAAATGTTTTTCCTTGATGGTCAGAAGTTTTTATTTTAAAACTTTTTATTTTAAAGTATTTTCAGACTTAGAGAAAGGCTATAAAATTAATTTAAAGATTTCCCCACAGATTCCAAACGTTAATGTTTTACCAGATTTGTATCTAACTTCTATGTTTTCCCTATATTGTAAATAACATCTTCAAAAATTATGTATTCCAACTTTTGTTGGTGGTTAGAGGTACAATTGACTTTTTAAATATGTTTTTTTTTGCATCTAGAAGCCTCACTAAACTCTCAAACTCTAAAATTTTTTAAAAATATTTTTTAATGTTTATTTATTTCTGAGAGACAGAGAGACATAGAGCATGAGCAGGGGAGGGGCAGAGAGAGAAGGAGACACAGAATCCAAAGCAGGCTCTGAGCTGTCAGCACAGAGCCCAACACGGGGCTCAAACTCATGGACTGTGACATCATGACCTGAGCTGAAGTCGACACTTGACTGAACCACCCAGGCATCCTTCAGACTCTAAATTTTCTATAAATTGATATGCTTTTTAGGCAAATAATGAAATTATCTGCATATAAGGACAGATTTGCTTTGTTCCTAGCCTTTATCATGCCGTGCTTCACTGACTGATGCCTTTAGTCCCAAGTTGAATAGCTATGTTGATAATGGCCATTCTTGTCTTGTTCTTCATCTTAAAGGGGATATTTTCAGCATTTCATCATTATGAATGATATTTGTGGTAGTCTTCTCTTCCTTCCTCCGTCCCTCTAGCTCTCTTTCTTCTTTTCACTTTTTGATAATGTCTATTATCAGGTCATGGAAATTTATTTTCATTCCTCATTTTAGAAGATTTTGTTTAAAAAATCCTGAATGGGGGCATCTGGGTGGCTCAGTTGAGCATCCAACTCTTAATATTGAATCAGGTTGTGATCTTGCGGTGCTGGAGTCAAGCCCAGCTTTGGACTCTGTACTGCTTGGGATTCTCTCTCTCCCTTTCTCTCTGCCCCCCTCCCCTGTTCATAATCTCTCTGTCTGTCTGTCTGTCTGCCTCTCTCTCTCTCTCAAAATAAATAAATAAACTTAAAAAATCCTGAATAGATACTAATTTTTATTGAACGCTATTGCCTGCATATACTGAAATGATTATATGGTTTTTCCCTCCAATCTGTCAATAGGGTAGATTTCATTAATTAATTCCTTAATATCGCATTCTTGGTATAAACCCAACTTGGTCATAAGCATTATCTTTGTTTATACACAACTGGACTCAGATTGCCAAAAATTTTTTGACAACTTTCATCCTTTTCCTTTTTCTTCTGTCTTTGGGTCCTTAGTTCATTACTTTAGATTTTGCTACTGAAAAATCTATTGTGATTATCTATTGCTGCATTACCAGCTATGCCAAACTTAGCAGTGTAAAGCAACTCAATTATTTATTAGTATCTCTTGTGGCTCTGGGGGTTGCCCAAGCTCTACTAGACGGTCCTCACTTGGGATTGTGCGTTTGTTTGCAGTCCGATGGTGGCTGAGGCTGGAGTCTGGAAACCTTCCTCACTCACCTCTCTGCTGCTTCAGCAGGGAAGATGCAAACAGCTGAGGCTCCTGGTACCTTTCTCTATCTCCATGTGATCTCTCTTGTGGCCATCCAGTGTGGCAGCTTTCAGGCAGCTGGACTTCTACCAGAGGCTTCCAGAGCAAGTGTCCCAAGAGCAACTGGTCCAAGCTGCATAGCTTTTTCTAACCCAGCCTTGGAAGTCATGTGGCACCTCTTCCACCAAATCCTGTGTGGTGAGGAAGTCAAAGCAGATTTGGTGGGGGGGGGGGGAGACTTCATCTTTTGATGTGAGAAGTGACAAAAGAATTTGTGATGTGATTTAAAAGCACCATACATAGACTAGTCCTGTAAAATACTTGGAGGAGAGCTTCCTCTGTTTCTTATCCCCTAGAGTATTTAATATAAGATTAAAATTCCTATTATTCCTGAAAATTTAAGTAGTGCTAACTGATAACACTGTCTGCAGTAATTCCTTTGGGAGACTATTTTACACCAATTGTTAAATTTAAAAGAAGAATTACAAGACTTTTTTTCTTTTCATTGCTTTTTGAGGCAGTTTTAATAAGTAATATTTCTCTGGGGATTTGCTCATTTCATCTAATTTTCAAAATTTATGACTTAGAACTGTATGGTAGGTAGAATAATGGCCCTTCAAACATATCCTTGTCCCAATCCCTGGAACCTTTGAAGGAAGATGTTACCTTATTTGGCAAAAGGGCCTTAGCAGATGTGATTAAGTGTAGGGACCTAGAGATGAGAAAATGATCTTGGATATCCAGGTGAAACCAGTTAGGTTACATGGATCCCTAAAAGTAGAGAACCATTCCCATCTGTGGTTAGAGACACAATGATGAAAGGAAGGTCAGAGAGCTGTGACAAGAGAAGGACCTGACCCACAATTGCTGTCTTTGAAGACAGAGGATGGAGGCCATGAGTCAAGGAATCTGGGTGGCCTTTAGAAGTAGGAAATGGCCCTCAGCTGCCAGCCAGCAACTTGGGTGGGCAGGGAAACAAGTCCTCCCCTAGAACTTTCAGAAAGGAATGTACTCCTATCGATACCGATACCTTGACTTAAGCCCAGTGGGACCTTTGTCAGACTTTGGACCTTCAGGCCTTGTAAGATCATACATTTGTGTTGCTTAAGCCACTACATCTGCAGAATTTGTTATGGAAGCAATAGCAAACTAATACAACGTGTTCACACCTTGTTTTTGCTTAGTTTCTGTAAGATGTACGGTTTCATCCTACTTGTATTATTAACATTGCTTATTTAGGTCCTCGTTCATTAATCTTGCCAAAGATTCGTCTATATTATTCTTTTCCCCCCCAAAGCCCCAGCTTTTGCTTTGATGATTCTCTATACCCATATTTGTTTTACACTTTAATTCGTGGCTTTATCTTTATTATTTTATGTCTTCTATTTTCTTTGGCTTATTTTCCTAATTGATGCATATTGATTTGCGGTTTCTTTATTTTGGAATGTTCTTTTTATCTAATGTAAGCATTTTAGAGACATACATTTCCCTATAAGTACAACTTTAGCTGAATCCAAGTTTTTATGTATAGTGTTTTTACTGTTACATATAAATTATTTTCTTTTTTTAATATTTTTTTAATGTTTATACTTATTTTTGAGACAGAGGGAGACAGAGCATAAGAGGGGGAAGGGCAGAGACAGAGGGAGACACAGAGTCCAAATCAGACCCTAGGCTCTGAGCTGTCAGTACAGAGAGAGCCCTACAAGGGGCTTTGTGCTCACAGTGTGCAGCCTGCTTTGGATCCTCTGTCTCCCTCTTTTGGTCCCTACTCTACTCATGTGCTCTCTGCCCCTCCCCTCCCCACTCTCCCCCTCCAAAATAAATAAACATTAAAAAATTTCTAAGAAGAAACTAGAGGTGCCTGGGTGGCTCAGTTGGTTAAGCGGCCAGCTCTTGATTTCAGCTCAGATCATGGTTTCTTCTTAGATATATGAGTCATCTTAGAAATGTGGTTCTTAAATACATAGACAAATGCGATTATTCTAGTCATCTTTTTGTTTTTTTCTAAAAAAATGTCTACTAACTACTAACTAGAATAAGTTATTCTAACTTATTATCACGACTCAACTCTGCCATTTTCACACACGCGTGCATGTGGCCACATAGACACACACCACCCAGCCATAACCCTCCCATAAATAAACAGGGAGGTCTGTGTTCCAGTACAACTTTATTTACAAATACACATGAAAGGCTGGATTTGGTCTATGAGCTATAGTTTGTTAACTCTTGCTTAAGGGCCTCTCTCTACTCATGGCTTTTTTCACAGGGTGGCCAGGACTTCTGGGCATAATGGCTAGAACTCACATTATTCCTACTGTGGTCTATTGAACAAAGCAAGTCACAAGGCCAGCCTCAATTCAATGGGTAAGGAAACAAACTCTACCTTTGAGGGGAGAAGCTGCAAAAAAAATTGTAGCAGTATTTCATCTCCACTGGTATTTAAGCTGTCTTACTGACAGAAATAGAGGTTCAGGAATTATATACACATTATAATTAACTGACTAGTTTTAGAGAAGTTTAGGTTTATAGAAAATTGAGTAGACAGTGCAGAGTTCCCGTGTACCCCTCTTTCCCCACCCCCTCACAGTTTTCTCTGTTACTAACATCTTGCTCAGTGTGGTAAATTTGTTGTAATTGATGAACCAATATTGAAACATCATTATTAACTAAAGCCCACAGCTAATATTAGTGTTCACTCTTGGGTTGTATAGTTGTGTGGGTTCTGACGATGCATAATGTCATGCACCTGCAATTTCAGCATCCTGCAGAATAGTCACTACCTACAAAATCTTGTGTGTCCCTGGAAACCACTGATCTTTTTATTGTCCCCATAATTTTGCTTTTCTCAGAATGTCATACAGTTGGGATTATATAGTATGTAGCTTTTCTAATTGGCTTTTTAAAAAGTTTTTATGTATTTATTTTGAGAGAGAGAGAGAGAGAGAGAGAGAGAGGAGCAAGGGGGGGCAGAGAGAGAGGGGGAGAAAGAGAATTTCAAGCAGTCTCTGTACTGTCAGCACAGAGCCCAACATGGGGCTCGATCTCATGAACTGTGAGATCACAACCTGAGCTGAAATCGAGTCAGGTGCTTAACTGCCTGAGCCACCCAGGCACCCCTCAAATTGAATTTTTTCACTTAGTACAATGCAGTTAAGGTTGCTCTGTGTCTTTTCGTAGCTTAATGGTTCTTTTTTTTTTTTTTTTTCTATTGCTAGGTAATATTTCATTGTATGTCTATACCACAACTTGTCTCTCTATTGAGTCCACAACTTGACACCCTATTGAAGGGCATCTTGGTTGTTTCAAGGTTTTGGCAATTATGAGTAAGATTACTGTAAACATTTGTATGCAGGGTTTTTTGTGTAGGTCTGTTTTTAACTATTTGGGTAAATACTTAGGAGGTAATTGTTGGATCACATGGTAAGACTATATTTAGCTTTAGCTTTGTAAAAAACGGCCAAACTATGGTTCAAAGTGGCTCTACCACTTTATGCTATTTTTGTTTGAGTTCCACAACCTGGTCAATATTCAATATTGTCAGTTTTTGTTTGTTTGTTTTCAGCCTTTCTAATAGATGTTTTGTGGTTTTTCTACCATCTTGGTCAACCCCCATCACTGTTGTTTTAATCTGAAATTCCATCATGACGTGTAATGTTCAGAATGTCTTCATATGTTGATTTGCCACCTGTATATCTTCTTTGGTGATGCATTTGTTCAGGTCTCTTGACCATCTTAACATTGAGGTGTTCATTTTCTTCTTGTTGAGCATTAAGAGTTCTTTGTATATCCTGGATTGAAGTCTTTTTATCAGATATGTGTTTTCCAGATATCTTCTCCCAGTCTGTGATTTGTCTTTCCATTTTCTTAAGGGATAATATGTTTTAAAAATATAGTAAGATTTTCTCTTATGTGTTTCTGTGCTTGTGACATCCCCCTATTATGCCAGGGGTGTCTACTGGCCTTGAAGATAATTGACCTTGTTTGAGAAGATTGCAAAAGGAAGAGTCAAATCCAGTTTTGACTTTCAAAATGAGATTTTTTTAGTCTCTAAAAAGGCCATAATTTCTAAGCCAAGCTTTGTTGCAAAAAAAAAAAAAATGATTTCTAGAATCTGTAAGCTCCTATAAATATATCCAAAGTCAAGCCTAGAGAATATGAAAGATAAGACCTAACATCAGCTGCTAGTGGAAATCAGGGTATGAGGCAAAGGGAGTTTCTGATGCATAGGAAAAGGCAAAAAAAAAAAAAAACCCCAAAAAAACACCCTAAAAACCGCTCACCCCCTCTGGCTCTACTGTAGCTAGGGAAGGAGATGAATGGGAAGGAATTGTCCTTTTGCCCAGTTTCTCTCTGTCTCCAGCTACTCCAACCTGCCCAGTGCACCTCTTTTCTCCCTCTGACCACATGCACACACACTCACCCACCCAGCAATGGAACTAATGCCATTTTAGAGGAAGAGATGCAATAGTTCTCTCTATCCATGGGCATACATTGAGGAAAGGCCACACGAGCACACAATGCTGTCCACAGGCTAGGAATCCAGAGCTCGCCAAGGGGCCAAATCTGTGGGCCTCTTACTCTTGGACTTCCCAGCTTCCAGAACTGTGAGAGATAAATGTCTGTTCTTTAAACAACTCTGTCCATGGTGTTTTGTTGTAGCAGCTCAAGCTAACTAAGATTAAGAGCCTAGTAGGGTGCTTGGTTGACAGTGGGTGCTCAGTAAATGTTTGTGGATAAATGAGTGAATGAATAAATAAATGAATACATTGAAATCCTTTACTTTCTCATGGTCGGGGTGTTTGTGTCTATAGGGCCGAGTCTATGGTTTGCATTTTAAAATGTAGGTTTTATTATTATTCAGATATGGTGAGGCGGCTGGCAGATCAGATGACTGCCATTGAAAAGATAGCTTGTTATACTCACAGACCTCAAGAGGAGAGGGGACAACGTACCACACCAGAGGGGACTACAGGGGGAAGCACCAAAGAGGCAGAGAGAGTGAGGGGAAAACGTGGGCAAAAGCTTTTATTGTGGTTTCCACAAGGAAGGAACAGGCAAAACAGAGCATATAAGTTTGGGATTGGCTCGTTTGAATAATTTTGGCACGCTCCAGGATAGAGCACCTGTCCTTCATTGGCTGGTACCTGGGCCTAGGATGATTAGATCAGGGTCATGGTGGCCCTAAGTATGAGAACCCAATAAAGGAGGTGGTTGACAATGTGGGCTCTGCACTGGTTGGTTTGCATATGAAGTTGTGCTTGTAGGTGAGTTCTTTACTATCTTATTGTCTAACCCTGGGAGGGACAGTCCTTCCAGGGTCCTCAAGGCCCCAAGATATCAAAGCATCAAATACAGAAACTGGAAAATGTGTTAGGACATCATGACGATCAGGGAACCCTCTCTTCTGGGTTTTTCGGAGGCAGAGCTGTGACCACTGGGGACTTTCATGGCCTGTCTTGTCCAGATTTGTCAAGATCACATCTTATCAGGACATCACCCATTTTCCTGTCAATTCTTGACACATTTTCTTTTTTCATTCATTCATTCACTTATTACTGAGCACTCGCTATGAGCCAGGCCATGTGTCACATAGGCCCTGGCAGCTTGGTCAGAGAGACAGCCTAGGAATCAAGTAAAATCCCTTCTTGCATGGTCAGTGCTCTATGAAACTCTCAGTATAATTATCTTCAGAGGCTGCTTCCCCTCCCCTGGACTTCTGGTGGGTAGGATGATACCTTGATCTCAAGCTTAGTGATATCTGTGGAGGCAGTTTTATTGTGCATAACAGAAGATTCAGTTTTAATCAAAGAGGGAGCCTTTCCTCAGTCTGAGAGTTTTGTCTTTTTTGTGACTTTCAAGGGTAACTTTCAGATTGACAGTTTAATATCAGGGCCCTCAGAGTTAAGACTGGGACTTTAAATAGTATAAAGACCCCAATGGCTAGATTCACAGGGGCAATCTGAATATTATCACAAATTTTCAAATGGCTGTGGAGAATGCAGCATGATATAAGGAGAGATTTCCAATTAGCTTGGGCTGTTCAAAGCAGCTATGTGTCTGGGGAAGAAAATGTACTAGAATTTTCCAAAAGGCTTTCTCTCCAGAAACAGAAAACATAAGTGGTAGTAGGGGGAAAAAATCAAAGTTACTGAATATGGAAATCACCACTTAGGGGTTTCTGAGAACCACATCCTGCTAACTCCCTGCTATGCAGAGGAGCTTTCAGAGGTAATGAGGCAAGTTCCAGAGTGTCAAACGCCTGCACTGCTTTATACTTATGTGAACTCTCGTCCTGGTCCTCCTGCTGGCAGGCTACACGCTCAGCCCTGGCAGAGATGGTGTCTGACATCTTCTTATAGTCCCCTGGGGAAAAAACCTTGCACACAGCAGGCACTTAATGTACTCTGGTGGGATTGAACTGAAGAGAAGAGACTCCCCAGGGAGGCATAGGGACGCAAAAGGCTTTCCCTGTAATCTCTTACTCTGCTCTGAATTAGAGACAGAGCAGCCTGTCTGAGGCTAGAGCTCAGGGTCCTTCCCTCTGATGGCGAAAGAGACTCACTTGTACTGAACGCTCACCATGTGTCTGGTCCTGCAATAAGCACCTTACAGCACCATTTCATCATGTCCTAACAGCCCTTTGTAACTGGTATTATTACCCCATTTTACAGATGGGAAACTGGAGGCTTTGGAGAATAAGCTCTCCTGGGTGGTTTTCATTTAAAACATTTCTGAGATCCCACGTGGCTACTTGACCAGCCTGAAAAAGCCATCTTCACTGAGGTATTAGATGGGTGTGTGGGCACACTGAACTCAGAAAAGCTTTCATTTTATCAAGCAGACTAAGAAGAGAGAGCTTTCCGGCCCATCAACCCAGAGACACATTAATTAGGATGGCTGATTCCTTGGAGATGTAGAACAGGTCCTAGAGCTGTATGAGGAGGGAAGACCCAACAGTCATCCCCCCTTCCCTTCTTCTCCAACTGGCAGAGCCTACCACCAACCATAGTTGGGGCAGAAAATTCCAACCTCTCACCTTCCCACCTCTCTTGCATCTAAGAGTGACCATGTGAGCCGCTCTGGTTAATGAGATGGAAGGGGAGATCTCCCAAGGGGCTTGTGAATAAGATCTCCTCTGTGATAAAGAGCGTGACCATCAAGGAAAAGTCTCCCTTCAGTTTCTGCATGCTTTGGCCAATGTCATGTGATGATGGGATACCTTGATTGTTTTTGTGATTATGAGAAACCAAATATGTATGTTCTAAGGATGGCAGAGTGGGTAGATGGATGGGACATGGGTTCTTAGTGACCTCATTAGTGATAGGGTCACTTGCCTCAGAAATCCTTTTTTGGTGAAATGATGAAATGTCTTTATTGTTTAAGGTATTGTTTGTTGAGTGTTGTGAATTGAGTCTTCTGTTAAGCGTTGTCAGAAAGCATTCTGACTTTCGAAATTGTGGAAAAGAAAATACATGCTGTGACACGTCCTGAATAATTACATTGCTGTGGAGGGAGACAGAGATTGAGAGTAGGGAGAGAGCTGTAAGGCCAAAGTCAAGATCAGAGTGCCTACTGCTAGGAATTTACCCAAGGGATACAGGAGTGCTGATGCATAGGGGCACATGTACCCCAATGTTCATAGCAGCACTTTCAACAATAGCCAAATCATGGAAAGAGACAAGTGTCTATCAACAGATAAATGGATCAAGAGGATGTGGTATATATATACATGGAGTACTACATGGCAATGAGAAAGAATGAAATCGGCCATTTGTGGCAATGTGGATGAAACTGGAGGGTATCATGCTAAGTGAAATAAGTCAGGCAGAGAAAGACAGATACCACATGTTTTCACTCATATGTGGAACAGGAGAAACTTAACAGAGGATCATGGGGGAGAGGAAGGGGAAAAAATAGTTAAGGAGAGGGAGGGAGGCAAACCACAAGAGACTCTTAAATGCTGAGAACAAACTGAGGGTTGATGGGAGGTGGGGGGGAAGGGAAAATGGGCGATAGGCATGGAAGAGAGCACTTGTTGGGATGAGAAACCAACTTGACAATAAACTATATTTAAAAAAAAAAGATCAGAGTGCCCAGGGCACTGAAACAGAGGGTGATGAGGATGTCAAAGGAAAACAAATCTGGACTTGGGTAGGAGACACATTACTGAGGAGTCTACTGCAACAAGGGAAGCCAAATCCTGCAATACAGAGGTCGCTCTGACCATGGGGTTATTAAGCATCCCCATACTCAGGTAGAAAGGAATTTGTTTTTATAGGAAGAAACAAAGCTAGAAACAACACAGTGCAGGGGAGTGGGGTGAGAGGGTTGTGTTATGGGACAGTTCAGGGAAGTTTTTCCCTGAGGTCAGCAGGTTCTCTGGCAGACCCTTAAATTAGGGAAGAGTTGTTCCATGTTCGAATGCTCAAGTGTAGGCCAAAGTTCAGGGACCTGGAGGAAGAAGAGAAGCCTGATTAAATATGGCTTAGTCAAGTTGGGAGGCATTTGGCCCAGATTCGTCAGTGGGGACACACAGTTCAGCTAATCATATGAGACCAAGCATGGACGTGGGGGGTCGAGGTCTGATGTTGTTGCAGGTTAGCAAGGGGGCCATCTGGGAATCCTCTCTAAGTCACATGGGGCAAGATAGTTCTTTGCAGTGAGCCATTTTCTGGAACACAAAAGGCGGGGTGTAGGGGAGTGGGTTTCTTAACTGCCCTTGTTTTCCAGGAGCACTGAGGCAACATAGTCAAGAAATTTAAAAGGTAAGATCAGATTTCAGGGCAGAGTTAAGGTGGCTGCTGATCTAGCCAAAAGTATCAGATCCCCCTCCCCCATTCAGCAGGCACTGTGCTAAGACATCCAGGGAATACAGAGATGGTCCAGACATGGTTCTCTCCAGGATCATAGCAAGAGAGAGAAATACAGACACAAATATCTGCAGAGGTCTCATAACACCTGTGATCCTCCACACATGGTTTTCCATACATTCAGGTTCTATTTCCTTTGGGGACCACCTCAGCCTTGCAGATGGCCTGTCTTGCAGCAGACCCACGAGCTCTGGGTCCATAGGTAAAAGCCAAGAGAATCAAAAGCAGAAAAAGGAGAGGTTTTCCAGAATTTGAGCTTTCGGTCTCAAAGCATTCAAAAGGATTAAGCAATTCAGTACCAATCCCCAAAATCCGTTTTCTTTCTTCCATTGAAGGACATTTGGAAACTCTCACCTGAGTCCTTATGCGTTAGCCTGGGTGGAGGCAGGTATAGAGATTCTTATTAGTCAAGCAGGAAGTTGGATGCCTTGAAAAGTGTAATCACTTTAGTTGGGTAACACAGAGGATCATTGCTGAGACTCAAGAAAGACTTGTGTTCTCTTATTCTGGTTTCTGTTTCTCCGGGCCTTTTACCAATGCCCAAGCCATGGCCGTTCTGAAGGTGGCTAGAGGCAGGGGTTGGGGTGAAGTTAGGCAGAAAATGCAGAGCCAAATGCTGCTTCCCAGAAGAGAAGTGGGTAATAACATAAAAATCTAATTTCAACTTAGTCTACAAAAATGAAGGTAAAGTCCTGAGCCCTTTGCCTGGTGCGCTGCCATTTACAGTCTGGAGTGACACAGCTGGAAGGTGGTGTCACACATCAGAAACCACAGGCCTACCTACAGCTGTAAGAAAACCCTCTGAATTCAAAATAAAAATTTTAAAGTTATCACCAGAAACTCCCTAAACTACGCAGACTTTTCAGAGCGCTATAGGTATTTGACTTTGAAGGGAACACAGGCTGATTGCAATTTTTCTCCTTATACTTGACTTTCCCCCAGGTTACGTGGCTGACATTATATTGCTTATCTTTGTTTTTTCTTCCTTCCCATTCTCACCCCTTCCTCTAGCTTCAGTTCCTCAGACGTGATAGCGGAGACTGCTAATTATTTCTCAATATGCTTTCTCCTCTTCCTTCTTCAGGAAAACTTTCAACTTTTTGCGAGGATGTAGCTACTCAGCTAAAAACTACCCTTTCATCAGTTTCCCCTTCTATGAAATGGATACAAGAATTCTTGCTTGGCTATTTTGAGAATCAGACAAGACCATATGTTTAAAGAGAAGCACAGTATGGATGAAAGAGCCAGAAGATCTGGAAGAATCTCATCTGCTCTTAACCTACTGAGTTCCTTGGGCAAGTCACTACACTTCTCTGGGCCTGTTGCCTCATCTGTCAAACGAAGACATTCAGACTAGATGAGATCATCGAGATACTTTCCTGCTCAGACATTCTATGGTTCAAAAAATCAGGCTATAGGGGTGCCTGGGTGGCTCAGTTGGTTAAGCATCCAGCTTCTGCTCAGGTCATGATCTCATGGTTTGTGGGTTGGAGCTCCGCGTCGGGCTCTGTGCTGACAGCTAGCTCAGAGCCTGGAGCCTGCTCCAGAATCTGTATCTCCCTCTCTCTCTGACCCTCCCCTGCTCATGCTGTCTCTCTCTGTGTCTCAAACATAAATTAAAAAAAAAAAGCATAAAAAAATCAGGCTATAATATAATGAAGAGTCAGGCTTTAAAGCACCATTTGCCTGTGCTGACTTGGCTGGCTGGTCCCTGAGAGATGATCACGTGTATTACTTCCCAACTCCATAGTCAGTGAGGTTGAGCGAGGCATGGCAGCTTGCGCTAGGCCATTATGGGAGTATTTACACCACAGAAATCGGCAAACACTGTAAACCAGGGCTTTCTCACCCTCCAGAGAGAGCTGGCTGTGAAACGTTTATCAGCATACTATTTGCTACAAGGAAAGAAAAATAAAGTTTCTGTACGTCTTGGCACTCAAAGTAGTTAACATCACTAGTAAAACTTAAGAGGATAATATGTAGGTCTGTGTTTATAACATACAGGGGCCTGAGAGGCAAGAATTAGAAGTTAGCTGACTTGGATCCCAGGAGCCTTGGTCCAGCTCCAGGTGGCAGTAAATGGGCCCCTTGTGGCATGAAGGAGTTAATGCCTCTCCCTCAGTGACCAACTTACCTGGCCTTGTTGTGCTGTTGTTCCCTCAGATGTGCCATTTTGTAATTTAATTAAAACCGGAGGCTTGAGATAATGGGCTGGTGGTGCCTGCTGCCCTACCCTGGGTGGGAGTTGGGCCCCTGGGAGCAGGAGGAAGGATCTTCCAAGACGTCAAGTGATCAGGAGCAGTCATTAAATTCTTCCAGTTAATCCAAACAGAGTAGTTACCTGAGGCCCTGACTCATCTAGCCAAATGGGGCCTGTGGCTAGAAAATGTTTGGAGATTATCTCCTTGTTCATCCTCACTAACTAGAGAGTCTTCTCCAAAGCATGTTTTGAGGAACATCAGGTCCTTGGTGTGCTAGCAACGCCCCCTTTCCTGCCCTGAAAGGAGTTGATAGCTAAATACATTTAAGAAACACTGGATTGAACAAAGCGAGACGTGTTATATATGGCAGTGCTTCTCAGAGAGTGCTTCTTGGACTGTCTGTGGTGATGCATTAGATTTTTAAATTTCCAAATAATACACAATCCTATTGGCCCCATGTGCAACCTAGCATGCAATTACGCCAACACCCAGTTTAGATAAACCCTGTTCAATGAGATGAATTCATGGCTCATGCATATTTCCCATGACTTGGATGAGTTCATGGTCATGTAATGTCTCATTGTTGTAAAAATCTCTCATTGGATATCCCCAGTTTTTGTACTTATCATGTTCATGGGCCTTACCCTGAGTAGCACTGTGTTAAGTACCTGGCTGTCCTTTGAATGGAGCATGCCTCTGCCCCAGTGAATCCTCCTCCCCCTCGCTGGGATTCCCAGTTTCAATCTGGCCATTGAGAAGTTCTGTTCAGCCATTATGGAAAGTGCAGCTCTCTCAGAGCTGGACATCTGTCCCCAGACAGTAGGGCATTTCCTGACCTCACCTGTAGAACAACACTTGAATCTTTGGAGTCTAAATAGGACTTTGAAATAAAAGACCAACTCTTCTGGGAAATTGTGCCAGCTCTGGAGAGGATCAAATGAAAACCAGACAAGTCCCCAAACACAAAAGAAAACAAAACACAACCAAGTTTTCCTTTTACTCCGCTGCAGACCTGTAAATGCAAAAAAGGTGCAAGAGACTCTGGGTTGGACTTCCACGAGGACCACTGAAATAAGAAGTTCTTTCAAGGCAGCCGAGATCATCTAATTGTCTCTGGGGACAATATACCCACTCCCATACAAGGTGACCAATCTGCAAATTAAGGGTCACATGTGTCTGTTGGACCTGGACAGCCCTCAGCAGGGGGAGGAGCAGCACTTGGATCCATCTCCAGGCTCCAGCATCATTTCTCCACAGCTTGACAGGTGGGTGCCAGCGCAAGGCAGCTCCCCCTTCCTTTCCCTTCTTTCTCTTGTGCTGACTCTCCTCATACACCCACACTGGAAGTCAAGTGTAAATAGAAGGCTCCAACTACCAGGTCAGGCTGCTGTCAGGGTTTCCCCCCTTTCTTCTCTGAAATGTTCACTGCCCCTGCCAAATCTCTATTCTGTACCTGTCAGAGCTGGCTCCTTCCAATCCCTATATGGACAGATTCCCTCCTTGGTAAATACTCTCAGTGACCCGAGAAGTCCCTGGAATCAGGCTGTCTCTTTCCAAGCAGAGACAGTTTCAGCTGGGTGTTTTCCTCACCTTTTCACCAGCCTGTTCTTCAGTGTGAGGAACTATTTATTCCTGAGGTGGGTCTGGGGCCAGTGATGGAGGTGCTGTGAAGGATTCTGTCAGGCAAAGAATGAATGCCAGGATAGTTCCCAGTGCCATGTTTCTTGGTACATTCCTGCATGCCCGCAGTCGTGGTCCAGGTAGTGCCTGGGAAGGTTGGGCGTTAGGTAGAGTTGCGTTTTAGGGTTGCCGTCATGGCAAATGGAGGTGTCTAGCCAGCACTGTGAGGAAGGGAGAGGAAGGTCATTTGTGTAGAAATAACAACTGATACCATGGGAATTGGAGCAGAGATCTCTGAGGGAGGCCATGTAGAGACAAAGAGAGGCTGGGAAAATGCCCACAGTTACTGAGAGGTACAGCAAGAAAAATGAGAAAAGGAGGCCAGGGGGGAGAATTTGAAGTAGGAAGCTGGGAGCAGATAGCACCTCATCAAGCCAGG
Source organism: Suricata suricatta (assembly GCF_006229205.1). Taxonomy (NCBI): domain Eukaryota; kingdom Metazoa; phylum Chordata; class Mammalia; order Carnivora; family Herpestidae; genus Suricata; species Suricata suricatta. The sequence continues at coordinate 28,395,576 of NC_043710.1, read as the reverse complement.
GAGGAGAGAATCAACAGCATTGTGCCGCCAAGAGATCGAGGAAATGGAAGCCTCAGAAAAGGAAATGGCTGACGATCAAGGTGGCTTCTGAGCAAGACAGCCCGGGGGACAGTGCAAGCTGCACACCCACAGGGGGAGCCATTCACACCCTTGTGTGTGGGAATGGTGACCCTGGGATTCCATTGTGCATCACCTGTGTGGCTCTCGGGGACAGCCTTACTCATGAGAATCTTGTCAGCTAAGGGGTGAAGGCAGAAGCCCCACTGTAGGCTGCTGAGGTGGAAATGGGAGGTGAGGTAGGCGTTGATGCCAGTGAAGGGGACCCTTGGAGGCATTCTGGAAATGGAAGAAAGAAAAAGAAATGGCGGCCAGAAAGAATGTCAGGCGTGAGGGGAAACAACTTATTTTCTACTTGAATTACAGCTGGAGCTTGGGAATTTGAGCATACTTTAAGTGAAGGAAAAAACCAGCCAAGTGGAGAGATAACAGTCTGGTGGAATGCAGTGGGCTCTTGTGGAGCTTACGTCTCATGAGAAGTACAGTAGAGGAGACTGGGGTTAGATTTTGGGGGTCAGGACAGGCTTCTCTGAGAAGGTGAGCTTTGAGCTGAGGCTGAATGGTGAGAAGGGGCCCATCCCATGAGGACGGAGGAGAAGAGTGTACTGGGGAGAGAGAACCACCATTGCAAAGTTCCAAAATGGGAGTGAGCTAAAGATGTTCGGGGGCAGGGGCAGGAAGGGGCCCGTGTAGCTGGAGCCTCGGGGGGGGGGGGGGGGGGGGGGGGGGGGGGGGGGGGGGGGGGGGGGGGGGGGGGGGGGGGGGGGGGGGGGGGGGGGGGGGGGGGGGGGGGGGAAGGATGTGAGGTAAGGCCAGAGGAGTAGATGGGGCCCGGTCACGTAGGGCCTTTCAGACTCTGGGGAGAAGTTTCTGTGTGAAGAGCATCACTAATGTGTATGTGATTTACCTTCTAGTCCAGCCTGAGATCTTCTTGAGGGTCTCATTCATCTTTCTAGCCTGTTATAGAGTAACTGTGGCTTCAATGAAAGTCTCCTTCCAGATCAGCCACCAGGAACACGCCTTACTTGAGTCAAGAAGACTTTAAATTCGTGGCTTCTTAGGAAAGTCTCAGAGTTGGGTCCAAGTGCTGGGCATTTCCACAGGCCCTTACAAATGCTATTTGGAGGGCCATTGAGCCTTTGGTACTCCCGAGTCACCTCACCTACAAAGACAGCTGCTGCACTAAACTTTCTAGGTGGGTAAAGTTAATTTCTTAATTGTGCTCCTTCTCCATCCCCACAGTTCTCATGCTATCTCTTGCTGCTTAAGCTTCTTCTTGGGCCATCTCTAAAATCACACCCCTTATTTTCAATCCTTTCCCCAATCCCCATCAAAATATCCAGTTCCTTAATATTATTAGCAAGAAGGCAATCTGGTTGAAAAAATTCATACTAATGTGTTGGTGACTGATGTCACCACGACACTCATGGGAGTATCTGATTTTATACAAAAGTAGGATACGCACCCAAATTAGAGCAATTACTAAGAGCATTTAGGACAGGTGGCTGCCAAAGGGTGAGTTTTAGAAAGATAAGAAAAAGATATCGGAATAGAGACCCTTCCTAAATCCCTGGCACATTATGTGGATACCTGCTTATGCCTAAGGCTGGCTTCATTTCCAGATCTAAAAGGACATAAAAGACAATTATCTCTTTTTAATAACTTATGATTAAAGTAGCTTTGAGGTTTGAAGGCAGAATAGGGAGCACAGTTTGATTCTCATGGTACCTTTGTGCTCACTCAATCCAAAACCAGCTTCCCAGGTTGAGGTTTAAAGAAAAAAAAAGGAATGAAGACACCTCTCTTTTTTTATGTGTATGTTATCTCACTTACTCCTCACTGCAGCCCCATGATGTAGATGCTATTACTGCCTCCATTTCTCAAATTAAGTGGAGGCTCAGGAATGTTTCGTGACACAGATTGTACTTCGCAGGAAGTACCTCAAAGAGCTGGGGTCCAAGCTCGGGTCTGAGTCCCAAATTCTAGCCCCCCTACTATGCCTTAACACTCTGTCCTAGGCAGTGGGGTCCATGCTGGCCGTGGCATGTTGAGAACTAGCTGCAATTTTCCACGTTTCAAGTTTGTGGTTTACTTCCTCTTTCGGGGCTTCAGTTTCCTCATCTGGAACTCAGGGAGATGGACAACTCAGTTATCAGAGGGCCCCTCCCTGCCCTGGGCATCACCATGCTGCGTGATTGTTCCTTTGACATGTGGCTCATTTGATCTGCACACGTCAGCAGGGCTCTGGGCTCTCTACTACTCAGCTCCCTGGAGAGAGAATGGCCGGAGGTGGGCCATCTTGGACCAGTGTCAGGAGTCCAGGGAGCCTGGAGAGATGTGACGCCCTGGGGTGCATTCAGCTGAACCTGAGATTGCCCTGAGGAAGGGCCGGCCGTGTAGGTCTTTGTGAACAGGGCCTGAGCCCGTGGCCCAGCGAGCACCAGAGTCTTCTTCACAAGTCTCTCAAAGCTACTTCCAAGGTGGTTGAGTGTTGGTGTTTTTCTTCTCTCTTTCTTAGTGCCAAGAGGTCAGCTTGAGTATAACTCTGACAGATGAAATCTGCTCCTTTGGAAACACCCTTTTCAAATCCAACCTGAGATGGGATTAAGAGAACAGCTTTGGCTCGGTTTCAACACTGTCATCTGACGAACATCTCCAAGCTCATTTGAAGGAAGTGACAGAAGAGAGTGAGATTCAAATCAGGGAAATTGGCGACAGGCTCTGCTCTAGGCAACCTCCCTCCCCACCTCCAGCTTGCAGCCCGCGGGAAACAAAAGCTCCACAGTAGGAAAGTGACACAGCGCCACCTCCCGGCAGCTGCCTGGCCGGATGAGGCCTCTGGCTGAGGCGAGGTCTCCCCAGCTTCAGGGCCTGCCCCAAAGTTGGGGAGGAAAGCCCTGTCACTGGGCTCCCAGGACCTGGGAACGGGGGCTTTTCAGAGCTACATCGTCTCAGTTAATGATGTACAGCAATGTGTGTATTTATATGGCATATACATATATGCGGCCAATTTGAACCCTGAGTAGGATTTTGTCTTATGAGGGGCAACTCTCTCCTTCACTTACTCTTAGGCAGTTTTTTTTTTAATAGTTTATTTTTGAGACAGAGAGAGCATGAGGGGGGAGGGGAGCACAGAGAGAGGGAGACACAGAATCTGAAGCAGGCTCCAGGCTCTGAGCTGTCAGCACAGAACCTGATGCGGAGCTCGAACCCACGAACCATGAGATCATGACCTGAGCCAAAGTCGGTCGCTTAACCGACTGAGTCCCCCAGGCACCCCTCTTAGACAGTTTTTAAAGGCAAGATCATATGATCAGGATATGAACTCTGGAGCCAGATTGCCTGGGTTCAAACCTCAGTTTTGTCACTGAATAGCTGTGCCGTCTTGGGCAACTTATTTAACCTCTCTGTACCTCTGTTTTCTTTGAGAGAATTGAAGAGTCAATACATGTAAAGTGCTTAGCACATGCCAATCCCATGATAAGCACTTAATCTGTATTAGCTAATATTACTCAATTAATCGAAGTTTCTACATATTTCTTCCTTCTTATAAGCACCCATTAGACCCATCTCTAACTCCTTGTTCATGGATGTATTCCATGTAGATGTTTCCAGTTCAAGGAAGATGATGGTAAGTCCGTAATTTTGTTGACATAATTGACCCCACCCAAACCCACACCCTAAGCTTTGTGTATAGACTCCCTGGCAGAGTTTGAGAAAGTCATCCTTGGGGAACTCCCACGTCTGGTCTTGTAAAGCAACCTGGCCAGACGGCTGTGCAACTGATGCTTTAGCATAAACCTAGAAAAGCCAGATGGGCTTGGGGGGAGATGCTCTCTTCAGATGTTGCACTGAGGTTCAGCCCATGGGAGGATTTTAGTCCTGGATTTCCCCACGATTGTCTGCAGAGCAGTCTTAAGATGCTGATGAATCAGGAAAAGCTTGTTTTAAGCCTTCCTGCTTCATTTGAACCAGAAGGGTCTCTCAAAAGCTCCATTTTGGGGTCAGACTTGGGATGCTCATTGATCCTGACAGAAGGTTCTCCCAACCCTGAGAAAAGATGGCGAGGCGACAGGCTGCCAAGGTCAGAGGCTGGCCTTTCCGAAAGTCAACCATAAATCAAAGCCTCCAAGGTGACCACGTGTCACAGACACCAGCTCTGGAGTCTCCAGGGGGCATGGGGCTTGATGAGAGGAGACCACTTCTTTCCCAGTCCGTCTGCTGCCAGGGAAGACCAGCATGCGGCCCGGCCATTGCCACTGAGGAAGTTGTCCTGCTGTTTAATGAGGTTTAATTTTCCCTCTAAAGGAGGGCCCGGCTCAAACATCTGTCTCATCAAAGGGGTCGGAGTCTTGGAGACACAAAAGCTTCTCTGAGCGCCTCCATTCTCTGGCCTTTATCGCTCCCGGAATCCATTCCATTACTGGGCTGGAAGAGCCATGACTTTGCACTACGCACGCATCTGGGGGGCAGAGTCAGTTTTCAGGCTGAGGAAGGCAGAAGCGACAGGGAAATGCCTTCAAATCCCTTCAGACTTTGCACTTGGCTTCGTCGTGTGGGCAAGATTTAGCCGTGACTCACCTGCTTTAGAATGTTTTGTTAGCCAGTCCCTGATTTGTTTTAAACCTCTGAAGCATCAAGAGAATAGCCACCAGGGGCCTGGGAGGAGAGTGGTGACCTCAGGCCTGTTAAACAGTCTGCTTGTGGGGGACAGCCGGGGACCGAGAGAGCAAATCCCAAATCTTCCTGTTGGCGCCAAGCACCTGAGAGTCATGAGGCTTTTTGCAGAAAACCATGAGTCATCAGTGTTTCAAATTTAGAGGATTAAATATACAATTTGGGACTGCATCTGGCTATGGAGTCATAGATAGCCCTGACTATATTCTGCCATTTGTTAGCTGTTTGCCTTTGAACTAATTATTTCACGTCTGTGTCTCAGTTTCCTTGTGTGGAGAAGAGATCATAACACCGGTGTCAGGACTGAATGACAAAAAGGATACATTTTATCTCAGCCAGCGCTTGGCATGTTGTAGACATTCCGTCAATAGCAGCCATGGAACAAAAGTTTAAGAAAAATGTATCACAAAACTGGTAAACTGAGAAATGTCTTTCCATTGAAATGATTGATACTTTTCTCTTGGTTTTGTAAATTGGGAGAAGACTGGCAGGGTATGGTGGCCCAGGGAGTGCAGCAGTGTAGCTGAAGAGCCATCGTGTTACCCAAAGTGCTCAACCGTCTCCAGGTGTGACAATGACCTGACCAATGGCACGAGGATGCCCAATACACAGCCATGAGTACAACTCGTGTCATATAAGTGACAAGTCCAGAACCCAGCTCCATCTCTCACCAGCTGCATGACCTTAAGCAAGTGATTTAACCTCCTGAGTTTGCACACCAGCAATATTAATAATATTTACCTTGAAGGCTTGTAGGGGTGGGTGGGTAAATGTACACGAACCACTGAGGACAGTGCTCAGCACAAAGTAAGTGCTCAGTTAAACAGGAAAGCAAGCCACTGTGACTAATGCATGATTTCAGCCCCAACTCTAACCCCACCCTCTTCCCCTCCCATTCAGGGAAGTAATTTAGAAAATAACTTTTCAGGGTGACTGGGTGGCTCAGTCCATCGAGTGTCTGACTCCTAGTTTCGGCTCAGGTCATGATCTCCTGGTTCACGGGATCAAGCCCCACATCGGATTCTGTGCTGACAGTGTGGAGCCTGCTTAGGATTCTCTCTCCCTCTCTCTGCCCCTCCCCAACCTCAAAATGAATAAACATTTTAAAAAAAGAAAACATTTCTATTCTCTAGGTTGAATTGCTATACACCTGAAACTAATATAACACTGGATGTGAACTAGTCTGGAATTAAAATTAAAAACATAATAAATAAAATAACGATTATTGTATTGGTTTAAAAAAAAGGAAAGTAGTGTTTCTGTAGGTGTAATCTTGAAATGGCTCAAAATTGCTTAAAACCCATTCACACCTATTGTTTTAGCTATTATGAGTAACAAATTGAGAACAAACTTATAACTGATATGTATCAGAAGTTTTCTAATGCAGGTGGGTGCCACACTTTTCTCCAGACTGCATGAAATCTGTTTTCATTTTCTATGAATGCTTTAATAAACTATCACCAACTAAGTGGCTTAAAATGACAAATTTATTATCTTACGGTTCTTGCAGGCAGACGTCTGAAATGGGTGTCAGTGGATAAAAAACAGGGCAAGGGCAGGGTGTTCCTTCTAGAAGCTCTAGAGAAGAAACATTCCCTGGCTTTTACAGGTGGCCCCTTTCCTTGGCTTGTGCCACCTTCCATCTTCAAGGCCAGCAACGGTCAGGTGAGCCTTCCCCACAACGCAAACTCTCCGATTCTAACTCCTCTACCTCCCTCTTCCTCATTTAAGGCTCCTTGTTATAATACTGGACACACTCCAATAATGCAGGCTAGCCTCTCCATTATAAGATCAGGCGATTAGCAACCTTAATTCCATTTGCAACCTTAGTCTCCCCCTTGACATAGTCCCCCCAGAACATGTCCCTAGGTTCTGGGAATTCCGATGTGAACATCTTGGTGTCGGCGGCGGGGAGGTGGTGGTGGTATTATTTTGCCCAGCACATGTGATAACATTGAATCTGCTCAAAATTATTTAAAATTCATTCATACATGTTGCTCTAATCTTTGTGGTTAACAAATACTGTGAATAGCTTCACAACTAGCATTGATCAGAAGCCCTCAAATGCTAGCAGATGCCCTTCTTTTCTCCAGGCTGCATGATATGTGAAAAGATAGGAAAATACAGTAATTTTTTCTGAAAACTAAATTTATTCCATTTAAATGACTATTCTCTTGGTATTAAAATGGTGTTTTCGTTTCTAACATTATCCGACAAATATAAACTTTGATACTTCGGTGTGTCAAGGTCTAAGAGATCCTCGGGAAGGGGGGATTTCGCTTGTCTGTACAATTCAAAGGATGGGAACCACAACTACCTTCCAGGACCCCTGCTTCCACCCTGCAGTGCCTGCGGCCACACGCCCGCCAGGACCTCAGCCCTTCTCTGCTCCTCTGTCTACACCTCCAGCGTTTACGGAGGCTGGCCCTTGTGAATTCCAAGCCAGAGGACCAGGGACATGGAACAAGTGTCTCCTCAGTTTCCCCATCCACAGAACTGTAAGGACAGAAAGCCAACCTTGCCCTTCTCACAGGATTGCAAATGAGGAAAGCGCAGTAAACTCTAAAGTGCTCTACAAACAGGAATGGTTGCTCCTTTAACTGAAATTTGGACTCTGTTTCTGAATCTTTCTGTAGCGTTTTCTGAAGAGTGGGTGAGAGAAAGTGAGAGCACCCCAGCGGGTGCAATTAAGCACTTAGGAAATAGCAGTTTTGTTTCTCTTCCAAACAAAAACAAATCCTTATTTCTTTTTTAGTGTATTTATTTATTTTGAAAGAGAAAGAAAGTACAAATGGGAGAGAGGGCAGAGAGAGAGGGCAGGGAAAGAATCCCAAGCAGACTCTGCACCTTCAGTATGGAGTCTGACGTGGGGCTCCATCCCACAAACTGTGAGATCATGACCTGAGCCTAAACCAAGACGTTTGGCACATGTGTTTAAATGCAAGACGTTTAATTGACTGAGCCATCCGGGCGCCTCCCCCCACCCCACACACTAGTTTTTTAGTTGTGGCAAAATGCACATACCGCACAACTCGCCGTCTTATCCACTTGTACACCCCATCTCCAGAACTCTTTCACCTTGCAAAGCTGAAACTTCATGTTCATTAAACAACTTCCCAGTTGTCTCTCCTCTCCCAGCCCTTGGCAAGCACCATTCTACTTTCTGTCTCTAGGAATTATACTGCTCTGGTTACTGAATATCAGTGGAATCAGATGTGTGTGTGTGTGTGTGTGTGTGTGTGTGTGTGTGTGTGTGACTGGCTTATTTTGCTTAGATAATGTTCTCAAGGTTCATCCATGTTGTAGCATATGTAAAATTCCCCTCATTTTTAAAGACCAAATAATATTCTATTGTGTGTATATATCACCTTGAGTTTATCCATTCATCTGTCTGTGGACACTTGGGTTGCTTACACCTTTTGACTATGTGACTAATGCTGCTATGAATGAAGGCACACAAGCATTTCTTAGACATCTTGCTTTTAATTCCTTTGGAAATATATGGAATTGATGGATCATATGGTAATTCTATTTTTAATTTTTTGAGAAACTGCCATGTTGTTTCCTTTCTTTCTTTCTTTTAATGTTTACTTATTTGTGAGCGAGAAAGACACAGAGTGCAAACAGGGAAGGGGCAGAGAGTGAGGGAGACACAGAATCTGAAGCAGGCTCCAGGCTCTGAGCTGTCTGCACACAGCCCGACAAGGGACTGTGAGATCATGACCTGAGCCGAAGTCAGATGCTTACCTGACTGAGCCACCCAGGCGCCCCTGCACTACTGTTTTCAATAGCGGCTACACCATTTTATGTTCCCACTATGAGCACATCAGTGTTCTACCTTCTGCATATCCTCTTCAACACTTGTTATTATTTGTTACAGTAGCGTTCTCATGGGTGTGAAGTGGTCTTCTTCTTTTTTTTTTAATCACAAAAATAGTATCTGTTCAGAATAAAAATATTCAAGTGGTGCAGAAAGGCAAACACTGAAACCTAAAACTCCTAAAGTTGCCTCTTCCTTCCTCCTACTTCTGAAAGGTAACCACAGTCACACTTCTTTGTGGGTATGTCCAGAAAATTCTGTGCAAATATATTCAAATCATCTGTTCTTATTATACAGACCAGATTATATGTACATGTCACTGCGCACTCTACTTCACTTAGTTGTGTTTCTTGGAATTGTTTTCGTGTCACAACCTATAGATTTACCTCATTCCTTTTCATAGTCACATAATATTCCAGCGTATGAATGAACTGTAATTTAAGCAATTCATGATTAGTGGACCCTTAGTTGATTTCCAGAGCTTTTTTTTTTTAATTAAAAAAAGTGCCAGCAGTGAGAGGCTACAGAGCACTGTGGTTATGGGTGCAGACCCTGAAGCCTGCCTGCTTAGGCTCAGACTCCAGCTCTAGCACTCAATAGCTCTGTGATGTTGGACAAGTGACTGAACTTCTCTGTGCCTCAGTTTCCTCATCTCAAAAATGGGAATAATAATAATAATAGCAGCGACCTCCTAAGATTATCACAAGGATTAGATGAATCACTATATGTAAAGTTCTTAGAACATGAGATGTGACGTGTGTATAACCTGCTATTCTGCTTTAGTCAACACCCTTGAATGTATACGTGTTTGTACACTTTTCTGAGTATTTCTGTAGGACAAGCTGTTAGAAGCCAAAGTGCTAGGTCAAAGGGTATGGTGTTTTTCTTTCCATAGACCTTCTTTCTTTTTTTAAATAAATTGTCATTAGCAAGGAGACAAAAATAGCTCATACAACCTGGGGTAGGATGGATTTGCATATAGTTAAAAAGTGCCAAACCGTCCTCCAGGAGGGTTGCTCATAGGCCTCCAGGCTCCGGCACTTCATGCATCCCATCGCTTGACTCCTGTTCCTGGACTGTCTCCATCTTCTCTTCCCCTAATGCCAGCCCTGACCCTTCCCTCTTTCTGTTTTTTATTTTAATTTTTTTGACGTTTTTATTTATTTTTGAGACAGAGGGAGACAGAGCATGAGCTGGGGAGGGGCAGAGAGAGAGAGGGAGGCACAGAATCCAAAGCTGGCTCCAGGCTCTGAGCTGTCAGCACAGAGCCCGATGCGGGGCTCGAACCCACGAACTGTGAGATCATGACCTGAGCTGAAGTTGGATGCTTAACCGACTGAGCCACCCAGACGCCCCATCCCTGTTTCTGCCCAAAGAGAAGGAGTTGGAAGAGATGGATGTGCCCAGCCATGCCTGGGGACCTTTTGTGGGCATGAGCATTTGCGGGGCACTTCTCATGCTGTCAGGGAGGGCTTCTTTGTGTGGTGCCCAGCTCTGCCCCCTCCCCCTTTATATCTATTTCCAAAGCAGAAGCCTGCTCCCCCCATCCATCCCCAGTTCCTCTCCTTGCTCTCCAGCCTTTGTCTGGGGGACTCAACTAGGTATGATGATACACCAAAGCTTACCAAGCCATTAGGAAAAGCACCCTTATTTTTTTAGGCCTTTCTGGGCACTTAAGGGTGTGGATATCTAGTGTTCTCTCTAGAAATGCATTTTCATCATTTTTGTTGATTATAAAGTAGTTCATGTTCCCTGTCCAAAAAAAAAAGAAAAAAGAAAAGAAAAGGAAAAGGCATGCAATACCTAAGTATGAACTAAGGTCAAAGCAAAAGTTTTCTCATTCTCTCATATTCCCAGAAATAATCATCATCAGTCATTTGTTAAATATCCTCTTAGACTCTTTAAACACACATATGTTTTAACACAATTTTAGAGTGTGTGTGTGTGTGTGTGTGTGTGTGTGTGTGTGTGTGTTTTAAGTAGGCTTCACACCCAGCATGGGGCCTAACTTGAGGCTTGAACTCACGACCCTGAGATCAGGATCTGAGCTAAGATCAAGAGTCAGATGTGTAATCGACTGAGCCACCCAGATGCCCTGGAACACATGTGTTTTAAATGCAACTATATTACTCATATTCTGTAACCTGCTGTTTTCACTGAACAACGGGCATCTTCGATGACAATACATACAGATCTATTCTAATGGCGGCATGACATTCTGGAAGTCTTTTTATTAAAGAAATACTACTTGGCCTTGGTTCCCCAAATTTTAAAGGGGGCATCCCCTTTTGAAGAGGGTAGGGTGTGCTAGAATGCACAAACTAACAGACGAGCCCTGGAGCTGGGAGATTGGTTCTCGACAGCTCGTTGCACATCCTCGAAGGACCAACTTCCTTTCTCTGTGTTAGAAATGAAATATGACACGCATGTGAAAATGCCAAAGTACCTTAAAATATACAGAGGCATTATTTTCATGGAACGAAATCATCTGGGGTAAGCTGAGGACAAGACAAGGTGGCCAAGCGGCTGCGTGGCCGTTGCCCGTGGTCCCCTCCAGAACAGCTGCTTCTGCCCCTCCCCAACAATCCAGCCATGTGGGGACTCCAGGGAGGGCAGCCCCATGAACTTAGTGTGTGTGGTGCTAGAAGGAGAGCAGAGTTCATCTGTCCTGCACTCTTGTTCTCTGGAGGCGGGTTCAGAAACCAGAACTCTCTCCTGGTTTAGTGTGCTCCCAGCCCCTACAGCCTGGCCTCCTATAGAAAACAGAGGACAGATTCTGGCCAGAGCAGGGGCAGTGGGCAAAGGGGACTGGAGGCTTTCTTAGCAAAGTCATCCAAGGTCAAGAATGAGATGCCTTCCAGGGTGAGTATGAGAAAGGCAATGGCCCGGGAGTCCAGAGATTTGGAATCTGGCCATTTTCCTGCCACTAAGCTTAGTCAAGTCACTTTAGGCCTTATGATTTTCCATCTATAAAATGAGGGGGTTGGGAGGTATGATGTCTAGGGACTTTCATTCATTTATTCAACAAATATTTATTAAAGGCTTGATACTAACTAGGCACTGTGACCCCTGAAGATACAAAAATAGAAAAAAAACCACCAATGAACACTTATGTAGCACTTCTCATGCTAGGCACTGTTCTAAGAATTTTGTACATATTAATCTAGTTAGTTAATCTTTATAACATTTCTTTTTTTAATTTTTTAAATTTATTTTTGAGAGACAGAGAGAGATGGCACGAACAGGGGAGGGTCAGAGATAGAGGGAGACACAGAATCCAAAGCAGGTTCCAGGCTCTGAGCTGTCAGCACAGAGCCTGATGTGGGGCTCGAACCCATGAACTGTAAGATCATGACCTGAGCCAAAGCCAGATGCTTAACCAACTGAGCCACCCAGGCTCCCCAAAAACAATTCTTTGAGGTAGCACAACTAGTATTCCCATTTTACAGAAGAGGAAACTGAGACACAGAAGTTAAGTTTCTTTGCCTACGTTTACTGAGAAACCAAGAACTAGAACCCAGCTCTTTGGCTCAGGTCTGTGCTCTCACCATCAAAAAGTCACAGCCTCGTGATAATGTCACTCTTGACTGGACACCTACCACATACTTAACCATGCCAGGCACTTTACACTCTTTCTTGGATTTATTTCTCACTATGACCTTATGAGGGAGGAAGCATTTTATGAGATGAGAAAATTAAGGCTCAAGGGGCACAAAGCTTATAAGTGGCAAAGATAGAACTAGAACCCAGGTCTGCTTAACTCCAGTCTGAGCTGTGTAGTACTATGCTATTCTATTCCTTAATACAGCCAAAGTTGGACACAGTCAAAGTTGAGACAAGACCTGGAGGCTTGGGTCTGGGCAGCCACGGACTGTCTGGTCACCCCAGCTGGGCCCTCAGTGGATTTTACTCTGCCACCTGAGGTCTCCATCACTGGCTCTGGGGTGGCCGGTAAGCACCAGCCTGGCACCTTGGCTGTCCTGGTGTTGGTGGGTAGAGAACAGACAAGCCCTGGTCCTTCCTCAGCATCCCCCAACCATCTCTGGGATGGGCTCCTGGCTGCAGCAGCCTCAAGTGGACACGGAGCAGAGGCTACTCCTAGGCGGGGGTTTCAGAGACCCCGCAAAGTCTCCCTTACAGGCAGATGCTGCCAATGTGTTATGGAGCAACTGCCCCTTCCAGAGGGGTTGTACTTTACCCCTTGCGTGAATGAGCTTTTCAGACATGAGAGCAGGTTTTGATGGACAGATTGGGCCTAGGATCCTATGAGTCTCACACACAGAACCGGGAGCTTAATGGGTGGGTTCAAGTTTGCATTCCACTGAGGTTTCAACAAATGTTGGAATGCACAAACTAATGGATAAGTGATCTAACAAACGAATGCACAGGGGCGCCTGGGTGGCTCAATCGGTTAAGCGTCCGGCTTCTGACTTCAGCTCAGATCATGATCTCACATTGATCGAAGCCCACATTGGGCTCTGTGCTGACAGCTAGCTCAGAGCCTGGAGCCTGCTTCTGATTCTGTGTCTCCCTTTCTCTCTGACCCTCCCCTGCTCGTGCTGTCTCTCTCTGTCTCTCAAAAATAAATAAATTTAAAAAACACGAATGCACAAAGGAATGAAGTAAGAAATGAAAGATTGAACAAAAGAATGAATGCATCAGCCAAGGAAGGAAGGAATAAGTCCCAGACCAGCCCTTTGGCCTCAGTGTCAGTTTGGGACATGGGGCCAGTGCCTGGGTGAAGGGTAGGGGCTAGAGAGTAGGACAAAATCGCAGCATCCAGAGCTATCCCATCTGAGATGCCAAAAGGGGGAGTCCAGCTGGCATCTCAGGCATTTCCCCTCTGGAATCTTTCTGACAAAAGTGTCACTCACTTGCCCCCTTTGCCTCCAGGACTGTAGGAGAGGGAGGCTCAGAGCTCCTTCCTGTTGGTACCCGGTGGGCAGAAAGCTGCACCAGCCCCAAGTAAAGGAAGGACCCTAACCCACACCCTTCCCCCTCTGGGAAGCCACACAGAACTCCAAGTTAATTAAGGCCTCCACTCTGAGAAGAAGGGAATGTTCCATTTGGTAAATTTAGAAACAGCTGGTTAGTTTTACCCATTACTTTTGTGCTAACATCAGTGGAGCTCATTCAACTCTGTCTTTTTATGAAGCTGTCCTTCCAATGCTACCTGATAGCTACTAATTGCTGCAACTACATTTCTGAATTGCAAATTTTCTGCACTGATAAAAACTTTGATTGCCTGTCAGCTACACATAAGGAAAAGATCAGCAGTGCTAAATGAGGGGTTCCACGCTTGGATAATAATGCCTAATGAATTATTCAGGAAAGAATGCTTGAATGAAGCAAACAATTTGAAGGGTTACTAGCAGCCGTAACAGTTCAACAGGCAAAAGAACAAAAGTATCATCCTGAACATTACACTAATGATTAAAAAATGCGTATTAATTCTAGATTTGGAGAAAAAAGAAATGCCAATCTGATTTTAAAGGTTAATCATTATTTTCTCAGTAATGCTCTGATCTCTAGTTGAAGGGGAGGGGATGAAGGGGGAGAACCCTTTACCAATATTTTGGGATGTATAATATTATGACATAATAGAGTCATATAATTTCACACACATCATTTGGAAATTGTAAATTTCAAATTTCATCGGAAAGGATAACACAAAAAACTAACAGTGCGGCAGTGGAATGCTTGCTCAAGGGAAGTTTGCTGAGCGCCACAGCACCGGCGCCACGGACCCCCTCCCTGAGGCGAGGGGCCCAGCAGAAAGAGCAAAATGAAATAAGATATATGTGGTTAAACATATGCAAATACATATCATAATTAGTGGCTCTTTCTGGTGGAATTTGAATGCATTTTACGTATTTTGCAAGTGCACCAGTGACGCGAATGGAAAATTCTTTCAAAAGATTCTGCCTGTTGGGTCTGAAACCCAAGAAAACAAACCAATAAATCAGGTTTAAGCTTCTGTCCAATACTGACACATTCGCTGCTTTCATAAAAAATATATTTCTACCACCCAAAGTGCTAATTTGTTTTGACAGATGCTGTGGAGTTGCCAAATATGAGGGGGGTGCGGGGCTCCTGGAAACGGTAATGCAAAATAGTATAATTAAAGATGTTAAAAAATAGGAACATAACTACTGTGATATTATGATGTATCTGAAAATTTAAAAATAGCTCTTCAGGCGATCGGGATCACCTGGAGAATCTAAAAAGACCGTGCTATGGGACTGGTGGACTTTTCGGAGTGGTTTTTAATTATGGAATATGCCGCCAGCCACTTCACGGCTTCTATGAGATTTGTTTTTTCAGCTCAAGGCCCGTGGTATTAGTCACCAATTAGTAATTTTATTATAAAGATGTTTAATGTCAAGATAACACTCTTCGTTTCTGGCAGTGACGCTGTGCGGTGGCTTGGAAGTCTGACTTCAGGAGAAGAGCTGACCATCTGCCAAGGCCTGCACTCACAGATGACTAATGTTTTCCCCGGAGGACTGTGGCTCCCTGTGTTTCTGTCGCTGTCTCTTCGATGTCACAAAGCAAGGTTGATAAACACATTCAAGTCACAATTAAAAAACATTTTCACTGACCGGTTGCCACCAATGATATCATCAGACAGCTTCAGTCGTTGTAACAACGCGTTTAATGGTGTTGATGTACAGGTGCGAAGCAGCTCCTTTTTATCTGCTCCTTACCAACTCCGTGATTCTTTAATGACATTTCCAGGTACCAGGAGTCTTGTAAGGAAATGCCATTCCGCATTAATTGGGCAGAACTCTGGGATTTTCAGGCTAAGCCCACAGGATGGAGGATCCATCTAAATTGGAACTCACTGAGCAAGGGACAAAGTAAAGGGGTCAAACCAAAGCCAAGCAGATGAGCTATTCAATTTTTTCCACCTTCGACAAATCCAAACTAGAATGAAAAGAGGAGTGTTGTACTTTTTTTCTAGTGGTGACAAAATCACATTGCCCTGTTGTAACTCCTACAAGATTTATAGGAAAGACGTGGACACTTAGCTTACAACAAGAGTAATCTACCTGGACTTCAGGCCTTTGTTCTGGATGATGGAGGAGGGGCTGGTGGATGGGCAGCTGCTGACATTTATTAGTCTCCATGCTGAACACTGTTCAGGCATCATGCTACTGAATCTCCACGACAGCTTCAAAGTAGATAGAACCATCATCTGCATCTTACAGCATCTTACAGACGCAAAAATGGATGTTTAAGCCACACAGTGGTGGCAGTAGGATTTGAACTCAAGTCTGATGTTGAGATCTAGGTCCTTAGTCATTCAGCAACATACGTTTAGGTTCATAGAGGAGCCTCTCACAACTGGAAGAGGACTCAAAAGTCATCCAATCCCTCATTTTGCAGAGAGGAAACTCAGACTCAGAGACATGGAGAGGGGAGTCCAGGTTACATTGTTAACTGGTGGCAGAGCTGGGACTTCTTCTCCCCTTCCACTATGCCACACCATCCTTCTTAAAGTGGAACCTAAAGCGGATCCATAAAGGTTATGGATTTTTCTTGGTCTTGCCCATGTACAGTCTCAGGATTTCCTGGGTTTTGTTCAGCCTTCCCTGGGAGCTTACACGTCACTCCATAGTTCCAGAATTCTTGGGATCTCTGAATCCTAGGACACAGCACAGGCCTTGTATCATACTCCCATACCTTCTAGCCACGGTGCTGTTAGAGCAATATCCATCACAGGTGGACTGAAGCGTCCTGTAGAGAGCAATGACCATGACTAATGGGCAAGTACGCCGCACTAATGACTCCATGGTCTTTCCTTTCAGAACAAAATGAGAATAAAGGTGCTAACTAGTCGGAGGACTGGTTTTGATAGGCCTCTCTGGAGGAAGCTCAGTCTACAGGGAAGTGGTCAGCAGAGATAGAGAGTTACAGAGTGTAAGCAGAGGCCTGGATTTCAGTCTGGGGTCCTGGCCTACCTAAGTGACTGAATGATGTAAGACAATTCCCTAGCTTCTCGGAACTCTAATTTCCCCTACTATCAAACAAAGAGATGATTGGCTGACTACTCCCTGGTCTTCTACACCTTGTTTGTTTAAGATAATTCAGGTCTGGAAACATGGGAAGAATGAGATCTTTCAGGACTTTCCCAGCAGAAGATTCTGTCTTAGGTTTCTATTCATGATATTCAGGGGTGGTGGTGGCATTTGGTAGGGGCAGGGGCAGTCTTTCTGCCACCTGGAAATTCCAGAGGAAACAGCAAAATGTGATCTTCTCCAGAGCCTAAGAAATACCTTCATCATTCTTTAAGAGCTTTCAAATCATTCTTGACTTATTTCTTGTATCCATTGGATGACTTATTCCAGGACTGTTTGGATTAGAGCTCTGAGCTATAAAATAGGAATATCAGAAGCAATCTTGAACAGTGCTCAGTGCTTCATGAGAAAAATTAAGCCAAATCAAATGCCACATCTTTAAAAATTTCAATTAAAAATATGCTTTAGTCTTGGCAGATTTTGTTCTCACCATACAGTTGGTGGTAGTGGTGGAGGTGTGGGGGGAGTAGGGTGGAGTGGGGAGACAACCAAGAAGAGGCCAAAAGAGTTAAGAAAGTAACCTCAAGGCACACATGGGTCCTTACTTTCTCCTAATTTCCATCATATATATGTATATGACTGCACCAAACTATCATCAATAATAGCTAACATCTTGTCCCCATTACATGCCTGGCATATGCTAAATACTTTACATGTATTAACTAATTTAATCCTCACAACAACCCACTGAGTTAGGAAAGGCTATTAACCTTCTTTCTACAACAGAGGGATCCAAAAGACAGAAATACTGATAGATGTGCTCGAATTCACTCAGTAAGTGGTGGAGGCAGGGATTACATCAGGCAGTGTGGTTCTAGAACTCAACTTGTAACCACTAGGCTCCTCTGCCTTCAGTACAGTGATATCCACATGGCCTGGCTATTTTTTTCTGGGATAGAATCTTTTTCATTACACACACACACACACACACACACACACACACACACACATCCCTAAACTGTATTCAAAGCCCAACACCACCAGGCTCAGAGAAGTAGAGGGCATCTCCCTTTTAATGATATGACAGAATTTGTATTATAAAGGGCTGGGTCTTTAATAAGGTCAGTTTGTACTTGGATGGACTGGACCCTCCAATGTGATTGAGTTGCTGGATTTCTGAAGTTCCTTTGCTCTGTGGGATGATATGTTTCCTTTCTCTTCAGGAGCAAAGAGCTCCTTGGAAGAATGATTTTTCAAAAGCCCATTAATCCAGGAGCACAGTTCAGCTATGGGGTATTTCCACTGCTTTAACCTTCCAGGACCATCTTGCTCTCTTCAGCTCTAGACACACACCCTGTGAAGCCATGAGGCTGTGGTGGGGTAGGCAGCTGTCTGTTAAAATGCTAAATCGACTGCCACCCATCCAGTCCATTTCTGTGTGTAGAGGGATTTGAACCTAAGCTGGGCAAGTGAATTAACCCTGTGCCCTCTTGGCCCCTTAGCCCTCCAGGCGAACTATGAATCAAATGGAATCTCCTTCATGCTAAGAGGCTGCAGAGCTGTCATTCCATTATGCTTCGCTCAGGGTAAGAGGTCCCTGGAGACAATATAATGAGCCATGACTCCCAGGGTGGGGGGGAGGCACGTTACCGAGTATCCTCAGCAACATGGCCACCATGGAAGCAACGCATGCACTGGCATGTTTCTGGGAAAATAACACGAGTTTTTTTATTTGTTTGTGTTATGAAGGATTATGTCTAAGCTCACTGGTGAATAGCAAGAAGATTGTCAACACCCAGGTGGCCACTTTCCTAAGAAGTAGAGTGAGCCCTTCTGCTGCCGAGGGCACAAGGGGGGATTTTCTGAGTGGAAATGTTACCTCATTACTGCTCTGCCACAGAAAATAAACACTGGAGGAGTTCAGGAACGAATAAGGCCATTACTAGAGATTCATGGAGATATAGTCTGACCCCCTCTGATGGTAACTCCACAGATATAAGGGAAAAGATAAAAAGACAAAAACTACCTTTTTGTCAAGGAAAGAACTTGTGGGCAAAGTGTTATTTTCCAAGCTTCATTTCTGGCCTAGAAAGAATGTCCATTTCCCTTACCTTCAGCGTGTCAGTCTCTGAACAGAGACGACTAGTTAGATACTAACAAGTTTCACTCTCCCAAGGAGAGTAGAGGCCAGACTGGGTCTCCCTGGATTTTTCTCTTCCTCCCAGTCTGCCAGCCCTCTCAGTGACTATACTAATTTATCCAACAAATACCAAGTGTCTACTTTGTGTTGGTTCTTTGTTAGACATTAACGATAAGACAGTAAAAACACTGAACAGACATATGTCTAGAAAGTGGTAGAGCTGTAAGTCCTCAGGAAATTTACATATTCTGGAACCTTGAGCTTCCTTTTTGTATAATGAATATTTATTTCGATGAAAATGAAAAAACTTGTTTCTAGAACTATTCCTTATGTGTTCAATGCTTCTGAAAATACCTAACATTAAAATTGAGTCACTTTTAAGATGTCAGGTAATTCCTATAAAATGGAATGGTCCAGAAATCAGAATGGCAGCAGTTATGAAGGAAGAGATTTAGGATGCAAAATGTGCAAAATCAGATTCCCAACATGCCATTCTCAAATCATACAAATTTCCACCAGTATCTTCTGATGCTGGCAACATTTGTTTTCAAGATGAAATACCTAGGCCTCAAATTAAATGCTGTTATTACGAACTGCAAACATGCCACTCTTTTTAAGCCATTTATATTGCAGAGGGATGGCTGGTTATTGATTACCTTAGGCTGAACCAAGACCACCCATTAAATTAAGCCCTTGCAAAAGAGGCGATCAGAGGCCATCATGCACAAAAAAAAGTCCATTTTTAAACTTGGTGGTATTAGAACGAGGGGACCAGGAATATCCAAGTCTTGCCTTGTCAGTTACCACTCTTCTTAGCAATTAAGGGACCTCTCTATAAGGAAAAAAGAACAATTAAATGGAAATAAAAATATAGTAAAATCCCGGTGTAATGCTTAAAATAGGGTTACACAGTCTAGTAACATAAAATGTGGGGATGTGTTATTGTAAAAGTTAAGGAAATGACCGGAATCAGTTTGCTACAGAGGATGGGATTCAACATCACCATTTCCAATTTTGCCCTGCTCATTCTCTGAGATGAGCTAGGTTGGAGCAGGTGTCATAGACCTGAAGACCTTAGTAGGGTCTTCTTCTCAACGTTTGAATTTTGCATTTAAGAGCTTAACACTGTGCCTATAGAATGCATGTGGCAAATTAGCCATTAATATTATTGTGACTGATACCCTAAATCAACCATAAAAGTTGGATAAGAGCCACATGTCCTCAGCAGGACTTGCAAAGTCTAAACCAAAATTCATTGCGTGGATTAGAATTTGGTGCAGGGATCTAAAAGGCCAAGTTACAGTTCTCTCTGGCTAATGCCTGCACACCTTCAGCAGGGCTTCTTTCTGCCCTGAAGTTGACAGTCCATCAACTTGTTTTCCAAAAGAAGCCTGAGCAATGGGGGCCTGAAGCTGGCACAGTAGGCAGAACTGAAGGCTTTTCCTCTCAATTCAGCTATTCCAGGGAACCAGGAACCCCCGTTTTCATCTTGAAATGTTACCACCACAGCCCTGGGGGTGTCAATGGGCAAAAGAAGGCAGGCCGCTGACATCTGCCTGGGGGTACCTCTCTCGTGCTGCAAGGCTTTTTGACAATACGTTGTTTGATTCAAATTCATTTCCAGACTCTTAACTGTTCCCGAAATCTTCACAAACATGATTTGTCATCCTTATGTTGATAATAAACAAAAAACGATAGTTAAAGGCTGAACCACGTGAAATTTCCATTTTTATAGTTCTAAAATGATTGAATATCAGTAATTTCATATGGTTTAACCTAATGGGGCTAATTTACACATGTGTAGCCCTTTATAGTTTGCGAAGTACATTTACATCCATTATCTCATAATCTAGTAGTAAGTGTATGAGGTAGGGGTTACTGATTCTATTTCACAGATGATAAAATTGAGGCTCACAAAACCCACCATGAATTTACATTTGTTCTTCAGGGGGAATCATGTATAAAGCGAGAATCAGAAAGAGTCCAACACCCTTAAGGATTGTGGCAGCAGGTGACAAGCTGCGGGGTCGTGCACAGCACAGGGGGTCTGCTGCTGTGTCATTGATAATATTATACTGTTTTACTGATGTCACTTGAGTATCACAAACAATAAGCAATTTGTCCATCAATATGACAGGAACTTGCACTCAGGTGTTTGAATGCTGACCTAGCATAATCTCTGTCACGTGGTGTCTCTTCTCCCCATTTCCAGACTTCTGGCCATTGTCAGCCAATCACTGAGTCATCTAAATCACCAGAGCACTTTGCCTGGTGTACATTTCCCTACCAGATGGCTGCACCATGGCCAAGGTGTCAACACGTTCAAAGTGGTGTGACCTATCCTAGTTGTATTCAGTTAGGCATACAAAACAAGAGTACAAAACAATATTTCTCTGTTCCTCTCCCACCTACAAAATTAGGGGGCTTCTAGCCCCTCTCAAACTTCTCCGAGACAGCCCAGAGTCCAGAGGGCTGCTTACACTAACTCCCATATGCCATCAGGCGTCACCCACCATCTCCTCCTCCAGAGCTCAACATCAGCAAAGACCTCACAGGGGTGGCTGACGGGCTTCGTCAGGAACATAGTCATACTGGCCTTCTTCTTTCCTGGCTGGGTGCTGGGAGTGGGTGGAAAGAGAAATATGAGTGGCACCACTTTCCCCATTGTTCTCAGCCAAGCTCGCTTCTCTCTTCCCATATGTAACCCAGATAACCTCAGAGATAAAGGAATTGGATCCCAGCCATCTTTCCAGCCTGTGAGGGTCTAAAGTTCTTGGCACAGTGTCTGCTAATTCCAAGAGCTTCTGTTCAGTGGTCCAGCTCCTGACTGTACACGTGCTATTTCTCCTTTGCCTGTGTAGCCCACCGCCCTCCCCACTCCCACTGCTGTGCAGATATAGACCTCAGTCTGCTCATCAATTGAGATGAGAAGTCCTGCATCAAAAACAGGCAGTCACGGTGGCAAAAGGAATGGCCATGGGACACACAGCCTTACTGTATTCTCTCTTCCCTCCTCCTGCCTCTACTCGTCACCTCCCCCTTCTTGGATCAACTTCTGGAGCATCCAAATTCCCCTCCTCTATCACTCTGCTTTCCCCTCCCTGAAGTCTTAGAGCCAGCCAACACCTTCCCTAGGGCCTTACCCTCTACCCCAAGAGGGCTTATCAAGTCATTCCTTCTAACAAATGCTGTGGTTTTCCTTAGAGGAATTCTAAAGGACAAAATTTCCCCATCCAAAGCTCAGAATGAGGTCTTTCCCATGAGATGTCTTGGTTGTTCCTACAAGTAGCCCCCAGGAGGCTACCCTCTGAATCTGCAGGATGCCTGGTCATGTCTGGGTCTGCTCCACACACAGCTTAAGCTAACCCCTGGGGCTCCACTCTGGAAACAGGTGGATTTGTGAGCATATTTTGGAAAGGTTAGGAAACTTTAAACAAATTTTTAATTAAAAAACTTCAGCAACTATGTGTAGATGATTCTTCAATTTAAAAAAGGAACAGGCTCTGGGTGCCTGGGTGGCTCAGTCGGTTAAGTATCTGACTTCGGCTCAGGTCATGATCTTGCAGCTTGTGAGTTCGAGGCCCGTGTCAGGCTCTGTGCTGACAATTCAGAGCCTGGCACCTGCTTCATATTCTGTGTCTCCCTCTTTCTCTGACCCTCCCCTGCTTTCTCTCTCTCTCTCAAAAATAAATAAACATTAATTTAAAAAAATAAAAAAGAAACAGGCTCTTAGTCTCTGTCTAGGGTCTCAAGGTCTCCCCCGCTCCCTCGCATCCCACATTTTTTTTTGAAAGTGGAGTTAGGCATTCATCAGCAATTGAATGAACTAAACAAGGAGCCAGGGGAGATAAGTTCTAGTCCTTTCTATACCACTGGCCAGCTAATGTGGCTTGTGTGAAATCAGTTTCCTCAGCCTCTGAAGATACTGACAGGGTCATGTTTATAGCAATAGTTCAAATTGTCCCTGTCTGCTCAGGCAAGACCTCAGTCCCCTGTATGCCACTTGCCTTCCCAGCTCCCACTACCAAATACTCCAGAAAATGCCTGAAAGGTGTCCTACATATGTACAACATGGGTTAGTTAGTGGTCTTTAGGGTGTCTGGGAACACTACACCCGCTTCTGACGTCTGTTACAAGGTATCATTGTGTCCTTTGAAGGCGACCACCCTCTTACCTGCCACAGAAAAGGCAGAAGTCTTATGTCAAGAATCTCAAGTGATCAGTTTTGAAGGGCTACCTTTCCTGTGGGTCATACTCGGTAAGTGACTGGTACTGCCCCCAGAGTCTTGTAGACTTTTGTAGACAGCTCTGAGTTGGGATGTTAAAATAGAGGTACCAACCCTCTGGTGACTGAGGAGTGGCTCCAAGCCAGCTTGTGATGCCTGGGTCCTCAGCAGGTCGTGGAAATAATCATGGAAGACTCTGCCGGGTTGCTCACACAGATCTGCACCCAGGGCTGGGAACACTGAGTGAGGGCTCTGCTAAATCAAATAGATGTGGAAAATGGTCTGGAAAATGGGTACAACACTGACCTCTCTGGATCTCGGTCTCCTCCCACACAAAATGAGTAGACTAAATTGATAGGTTTTCAAATACAAGGATTTCTTTACTTTTAAGTCCAAGTTCTTAAAGCCTAATTTATATACAGTAAAGTACATATCCTCTAGATATAAAGTTTGATAAGTTTTGACAAATGTGTGAAGTCATTTAGCCATTACCACACATGAGATATAGAACATTTCCATCACCCCAGAAAGTTTGCTCATGCCTGTTTGCAGTGAATCCCTCCCCCTGTCCCCACCATGAATTGACATCCACTGACCAGCTTCCTGTCTTTTAAAGTCTTTCCTTCCCCAGAATGCTACACAAATAGAATCATTTCTCATTATTGAGGTGTGAGAGCTCTTTATATATAATGAATTCAAATCCTTCATCAGTTATGCATTTTATGAGGACTTCTTTCCTTTTTAAAAATTTTTTTTAATGTTTTATTTATTTTTGAGACAGAGACAGAGCGTGAGTGGGCAGGGACAGAGAGAGAGGGAGACACAGAATCGGAAGCAGGCTCCAGGCTCTGAGCTAGCTGTCAGCACAGAGCTCGACGCGGGGCTCGAACCCACAAACGTGAGATCTGACCTGAGCCGAAGTCGGACACTCAACCGACTGAGCCACCCAGGTGCCCCATGAGGACTTCTTTTTAATAACAAAATAACAAATAAATAATAAATATAACAAATAATAAAAATAACAAAAGGACTCTCATATGACCGTCATGTATAGTACTAATAATCCTTTGAGAAAACACACAATAACAATAACCTGCTCTTTTTTTTTTTAACTCGATGCTTTAAGTGAATTTGTAGTGTGTTAATAACAAAATCTAATGTATTTTTAAAAGATTTGTACCTGGTGTTCACTGGGGTAGAAATTTTACTCAAGTAGGATGTTGATAAAATGCAAAAGTCCTTTTTCCCAGAGAAACTGTCAAATGCACATACATATAAAACTATTTACAGTCAATTTCAGAAAGTTCATAAAGGCCTAAAGCCACCATGAACTGCCGAGGGATAGATCCACGGCCCTAAGGTTAAGCTTCGCTGGTTGATTCCGCCCTTGGACAGGCATAATGTAAATGGGGGTTTGTGCATTTCTTGCAATGGCTCCAGGGTTCCCCAGAGGTTCATAATCCACTTTTGGGAACTTCAGCACTGGTGACCTCTGGGGACCTTTCTAGCTCAACAAAATCTGCAATCCAAATGACACATTTGCCCAATAACGAGGAAAAAAAATCCTTCAGAAAACGTATTATGCTTGCACCGACATTAGAAAGGCTGGGGTCGGGCTGGGGAGACATCCCTGCCTGGATTGGTGGGTCCCAGCTTCTCTCCAACTCTGTTCCTTCATGTGTCAGGAGCTGAGGTCCTCTCTCTGGGCGAGGCGGTGAGATTTGGTTCTGAATCAGCGTGTCCGTGCCTGCCTTCTTTCTGTGGGCCTCGCTGCCGACTTCTCTACTGCCTCCCATGAACACACTTAATTGGCCATGTGTCAGCTCAATTGCTGAGCTGATCTAAGTCATGATGAATCTTTCCTGCTCTTTGCCCCCGGCCCCAGCTTGCCACATAATTCTGTATCATCAGCACTCACCATGAATTTACATTTGTTCTTTTTTTTTTTTTCTGGGTCATTTATAAAGCTAGAGGCAGAAAGAGCCCAAGATATCGATCTGTAGGAACTGTTTCAGCTCCTCCACTTTGCTGTTGAATATTAATCACAACAACAGACATGCGTTTGTGGGATTTGTGGGTGGGAAACAGGGCCACAGTCAAGAGATACTTTGGAGAGGGATTAGGTGATTGAATGGGGAAGGTGTTGGGAGGCAGAGTTGGAGCTCCGATGATTGTTGGCTCAAAAACAAATGCAGGGTAATTCCAACAACCAGGCGGGAGGGAATCAGGGGGAGGAGAGAGGGGTAGGTCTCGGGTTCAGATTTGAAAATGCTGATTTTTGAGAAGTCAGTGGAGATGTCCAGGAGGAAGCTGGATTAAAGGTCTGCAGCTCAGAAGTGAGGTCTGGGCTGGAGACAGAAATTTGGGGTCGTCTGGAGGTAGCTGTGAGAGTGGATGAGCTGATCCAGAATTTTATAGATGGTTCTCGGGATACGGATGACATGCTGTCTTCATCCTTCCCAGCAACTATAGAAGTGACTGAGGCGAGTAACTTCCACGACCCCCAAGAGCAAGCTGCCTACACCCCTCTGCGATGCGTGTGTCAGGGGCATGTACGTCTGCGTGTCTGTTTATTCCTTCCAAAGAACATTCATTACGCAAAACATTATCAAGCAATTCAGATTAATTAAATGTTGCGGAAGAGTTGCAAGAAAGGGCTTACATGCACCCCTTACCTTACAGCAAAACTGTCCCAAGTCTCCATTGCACATATGTGTCCTTCCTCAGTGACCTTCTCTTTCAACACCACCCTTGCCCTTTGTCCACTGCCACCCTTCTAGCACAAAATGCTCCTTTGCTCCTCCATTGTCCTTAACAATTCAGCTCTGGCTCCTAATTTGCATAGCCCACTCAGTAAAACTAGCCAGCTGCAGTCAACCAGGCCCAACTTCTTTTAAGGAAGTAACCAATAGTATTGATGCAGCATGCCTCTTGTAGGAGAGGAGGGTCGAAACACCCTCCTCCTCTCCCATACACACACACCTTAACCAATCTGAGGCATAGTGTGGGATTTACAAGCAGTACGTTTGGGGCTGGATAATTCTCTGTTGTGGGAATTGGCATGTGCGTAGTAGGATGTATTTGTGGCATCTAGCCCCTGGATGCCAGTAGCATAGACTGCCCTCCATCCGCAGATGATTTTTCAACACTCTGGGAAAAAATCCCAACTCCAACACACACTAATTTTGTGACTTTGGGCAAATTATTCAACCTCTATGCACCTTCGTTTTCTCATCTATAAAGTAGAGATAATAAAGGTATCTACTTCAAAGAGGTTCTAGTGCAAATGAAATGATGTAATACTTGCAAAAGACTCAAAACAATGCCTCCCATATCATAAATACTCAGTTAATGTTAGCTCTTATTATTCCAAAGGGCAGACCAGCTTATTCTTCTGACTCTATATAGAACTCTCCTTAAGAGGTGCTCTGGGGAATCTGATTTTCTTTTTAAAATGTGAATTAATTTCATTCTTAACCGACTCTGAAAACTTCAGAAGAACCCCAAAAAAGGATTTAAGTTTTAATCTAGCTCAATGAACAAAGATCAAAGAGTTCTGGGGGTCAGGCTGTCCCCTTGACTCTAATCTACCTGAGGATGAGAACTTGAACTTGAGTGAAAATAGCTTGAATAGTCATCGTGGGTGCAAGGGGAGACCTGGCATCCTCCCTCTGACGTCTGGGGATGTGTGCGTATGGATGCACCTCTACTGGATGCCTTTGCTCTGGTGCTTCCACCAAATTCTGGCTCCTCTTGCTTGGCATGTTTCACCTGTTCCCTTACCCCTGCATCCCACGTGAGAGAGAGATGCTGGGCTCTCTCCTCCCCGAGGTCCTACCCTTTCTCATCCTGCAGAATCCTTCTTTCTGCCTCCTCCTTGCACTTCTTTCCCAGCTTTGTCATCTTTTTTGTTGTTGTTGTTGTTATTCCTGAGTTACTCATCTGCTTCCTCCAAATCCTTTACTCTGCAGAGCTGTTTGCTTGTGTTTGTTTCACTCCTGCACCAAAGAGAAGGAACCCTAAGAGAGATCTTTTCACAAAATGGCTCCTCAAGGAACTTGAGGTTTTCTTTTTTTAAGTATATTTATTTTGAGAGAGAGAGAGAGAGAGAGACAGAGAGAGAGAGAGCGAGAGAGCAAGTAGGAGCTGGGGAAAGATGGGGCGTGTGTGTGGGGGGGGAAGAGAATCGCAAGCAGTCTCTGCACTGTCAGTGCAGAGCCCAGCGTGGGGCTGGAACCCACAAACCTTGAGCTCATGACCTGAGTAGAAATCAAGAGTTGGCCACTCAACCGACTGAGCCACCCAGCCACCCTGGAACTTGAGTTTCTAAAGAAAGTTATTTTTCTGAAGAATTCCTCAGTTCATCTCTGACAATTTTTTTCTCCTGTGTACTCCCATACCTTCATATGACATTATAGAGCACACACTCCCATACTCCATCACTA
Source organism: Suricata suricatta (assembly GCF_006229205.1). Classification (NCBI taxonomy): domain Eukaryota; kingdom Metazoa; phylum Chordata; class Mammalia; order Carnivora; family Herpestidae; genus Suricata; species Suricata suricatta. The sequence continues at coordinate 28,368,190 of NC_043710.1, read as the reverse complement.
TTCTACCATAATAAAGATTGCCATATTTGTATACTCCTTTCCAGTTGCTGTTCTTTTTAAACCATGTGATTGAGATTAAATTTATGTACAATGAATGCTTCCAATTTGAGTATGTAGTTTGATGAGTTTTGACGAGTGTATATACCCACGTAAGCACCACAATCAAGATAACAAAAATTTGCATTATCCTCCCCAAATCCCCTAATGCCCTTCTTCAGTCAACCTTACCCCCCCAGCCCCAGGTGACCCATGATTTGCTTTCTGTCACTACAGAATAATTTGGCCTGTTCTAGAACTTTATATAAATTGATCATCCAAGAGGAACTGTTTCATGTCCCCCTTCTTTCAATTACCTGATGTTTCTGAGAGACATTCATGTCATGTATATGAGTAGGTCCTTCCTCATTATTGCTGAGTTGTTTCCATTGTGTGCATATATGAAAATGCATTTGTCCATCTTGACGTCAATGGGGATGTTCTAGTCTTTTCTTCTCCCCACATACATATTTGTATTTAATCATTGTATGAATTTATGAAATTATTATGCAGGGAATCTAGCAAGTAAAGAAAAGCAGTATAAAGCAGACAGAAAAAACTCAATCAAATTTATCAGTTGGTCACAAACATTGTTTACATTTTGGTATCTTTATTTCTAGATTTTTTTTTCAATTTTGCACATACTTAAAGTCATATTTCCTCTATGTATATTATATAGTGTTTCTGTCACTTAAGTACTATAAATAAACATATTCCTTTGCTAATAAAGGCTGTTAAAAAGGATAGAGTTAATGGTGCCAATGTGCAAAGGTTGTCAAGATGTGGTGCTAAGTTTAAGCAAACTTCTGAACACTGTACTTAGTGTGATCACATAGGTGAAGAGACAGCAGAGGACGTTTGTGAGTGGGAGAGTGGTGGCTGAGTCGGAGGTACCTTGCAGCTGATGATGCAATGCCTTTGGTCCTTGCATTTGTTTGGGGAGAACTGGGGAGCCATTGGAGGATTTGGAGCAGAAAAGTAGCACGCTATAGCATGAGATCACAGGTGTTTTATAAGATTTTCTCTGGATAATGTTTTAAAAAGACCACGGCACAATATGAAAGAAGGAAGGCCAAACTGGCAGCTGTTGGAATAATCCAAGTGCAAGGTGATGGAGGCTCGGACCAAGATGGTAGTGGTAGAGATGGCAAGAGATGGTGAGATTCTCAGTATATGTTCATATGCATGTCTGTGTATGTGTATTTAGATGTATGCACACACACATATATACACACTTTTTAAAAATTTTGTTTATAAGTTTATTTACTCATTTCAAGAGAGACACAGAGAGCAAGTAGAGGAGGGGCAGAGAGAGAAGAAGAGAGAGAGAATCCCAAGCATGCTCCGCACCATTAGCACAGAGCCTGATGTGGGGCTTGAACTCACCAAACACGAGACCATGACCTGAGCAGAAACCAAGAGCCAGATGCTTAACCCAGGTGCCCTTATATACATTATTTATTTATTTATTTATTTATCAAATATTTATTTATTTTTGAGTCAAAGTTGGGACGCTTAACTGACTGAGCCACCCAGGAGCCCCAATACACATTTTTTTTTTTAAAAATTAGGCTTCATGCCCAGCACAGAGCCCTACATGGGACCCAAACCCATGACCCTGAGTTGAAGACCTGAGCTGGGGTCTAGAATTGGACGCTTAACCGACTGAGCCTCCCAGGAGCCCCGATTCTGGACATGTTGTAAAGGTGCATCTAATGGATTGGATGTGAGGTCTGAGAGAATGGTAGCAGTCAAAGCTGACTTCAAGGGTTTTGAACTGGGCAGCTGGATGTATGGAACTGCCATCTGTTGAGCTAGAAAAGACTATGGGAAGTACACGTTTGGGGAGAAAGAGGAAGGGGAGCTGTTTTGGAAGTACGTTTAAGAAATCTTTCACACATCCAGGTAGAGATGTTGATTGAGCAGCTGGACATATAAATCTGGAGCTCTGGGTAGTGATGCAGTCTGTAAATATAAATTTGAAATTCATCAGCATGTGCATAGTATTTAAGGACCCACAATTGGATGAAATCACCAAAGTAACTGAGTTTAGATAAAGAGACCCAAGAACTAAGGCCTGGGGCACTCCAGTGATGTGAGGGCAGAGACATACAAATAAAATGTTCAAGGGCCTGAGAGGGAGCAGCCAGTGAGGTAGGAAGAGAAGCAGGAGGGCACGGTGATCTAAAGATCAAGTGAGAATGGTATTTTAAGGAGGAAAGAAGGATCCTAAGAGGAGTTGTTAGTAAGTAAGTTGAAGACTGATAACGGACAGCTGGACTTCACAACGCGGCAGGCAGTCTTGGTGACCCTTCACAGGAGCTGTTAAGTGGGTGGTAGAGTGAAAGCCTGGCCGAAGAAGAATCGAGAGAGAATGAGAGATAAGAGTTTAGATGAAAACAAAAAACTGGGTTAACGTTTTGTGGGTGGCTCAGTTGGTTGAGCATCTGACTTCAGTTCAGGTCATGGTCTCGCTGTTCCCAAGTTCAAGCTGCTTGTTGGGCTCTGTGCTGACAGCTCAGAGCCTGGAGCCTGTTTCAGATTCTGTGTCTCCCTCTTTTTCTCTGCCCCTCCCCTGATTGTGCTCTCTCTCAAAAACATTAAAAACAAAATTTAACGTTTCATGCAATGAAATTTATGAGGAAAGATTACTGAAACTGGCTTTCCGAGTCTTAAAAGGGATGGTGATCTCAGAACTACACATACTATGTCTCAAGAGGAATCTAGAGGTTCTAGAAACAAATGGTAACTAATAAGCCCCAGAATGAATAGGAATCAGAAGCCCTGCATTCAAATCCCAGATGTGCCCTAATTCTTTGTATGATTTAATAAAGATTTGATCCCTCTGAACCTAGGTTCTCACATGTATAAAATGGGAGTGTTGAGCTAACCCTTGAACTCATTACATAATCTAATATGTAGTCTCTAAGTATTTAAGGACCTCTTAACACAAAGCAGTTGAATGGCTTTTTTCTCCTCTGGTTGTTCAGAGCTCTCTCCACAGGAGACTGTGACGCACCCAAACCTGCAGATGACTTGGTCTTCTTCACTGAGAGGGGAAATGATGTCAGCTGGACATTCTTCAAATGCCCTTCCTTCAATTCACAAATCCTCCATGCCTCAGCAGAAAAAACGTTCCTCTTCCTTTCCACCCCACGCCCTTGTTTCATCAGCTCTCATCCCCTTTATAAAAGTTAGAATTGAGACCTCTGGTTTCAAAGGAGTGAGTGAATGAACAGTGTTCTGCTGGGGACATTATCGTCTCCGTTTTCTCAGATGGCAAAACCGAGCCTCCAAGAGTCTAAACTAACTGCTCAAATTTACACCAGTCAAAAAGGAGGGCGTAAGGCTGTGAGATGGGTCCACCTGACTCCACAGTCTCCCTTGGATGGAATGCACTCACAAATGGGGGGCTCAGCCTTCATTTCTCTTCCATTTTGCCCAACAGCATTATCTTCTGTGTGCTGCTTTGATGGTTTATGTTGACCTGACTGGACAGGCTCCTTGGCAGAATGCCCACTTGAAAGTCTGTTTACCTGCTTACGATTGTAATTTTATAAAGTCTTGGCTGATCTAGGGCTCTTTCCGATCACGGGCTTGTACCTCTCCAATCCTCATGCCAGCTATGCAAAAGAATTCAACAATGTTGTACCTTTATAGCTTTGAAAACATGTTTTCATTGCTTGAAACAATATGTTCAAGGGCATATGTGTAATAAAACTATAAAGAAAAGAGAGAATGTGTGTGGAAGTTAGTAATCGCCACAAAAAACATTGTATAAAGACTCACCTCAAATTCAATGTCTTGAGGCCACAACCATCTACTCTCCTTGGAACTGGGGGTTTCTGACTCAGGCTGGGCCCAGAGGAGGTAACTCCGCTCAGCTCCACGTCCTTCCCCTTGATTGGCAGTCCAGGCATGTTTGTTTGTCTGTCATGGAAAAGGTGCAAAAAGGCAAGTGGGAACACAGAAAAACTATTGAGGTCTGGGCTTAGAACTGACATATCATTTCTGCTTCTTTCTCTCGGACAAAGAAGGTTATATGACCTAATTAAAAAAAATGAGTGAGAGGGCTCTGCAAAGTTGCATAGAAAAAGGTGTGGCTACAGTGAGGGGTGAAGAATTGGGTCCGACCATATAATCCACCACAATAGCAAAACAGGACAGTCAGGTACGTTTACCTCCAGGGTGGAGGTGGAGGGGAAGGTTTGCGATCATGATGCTATGCACTTCATTTGTTGATGTTGTGCTTCTCAAGGAGAGTTGTAAATTTATGGCTGTTTTCCATCTTACTCTTTATAGATTGTATATTCTATAAGTGAAATATTATCTAGTAATTTTCTGTGTTATTGGAATCAGATGAATAAATAGTAGAAGTTACAGCATTTGGGAAACTCAGATTCTATACTCTTTCAGCTTTACTTTTTTAAAAATTTTCATTTAATTTATTTTTTAAAATTTACATCCAAATTAGTTAGCATATAGTGCAACAATCATTTCAGGAATAGATTCTTCAATGCCCCTTACCCATTTAGCCCATCCCCCCTCCCACAACCCCTCCAGTAACCTCAGCCTCATTTTTTATATTTGTGTTTCTCTTGGGGCACCTGACTGGCTCAGTCGATAGAGCATGTGACCCTTGATCTCAGGATTCTGAGTTTGAGCCTCACGTTGAGTATAGAGATTATTTAAACTAAAAATCTTTTTAAAAAGTTCGTGCTTCTCTTTACTAGTTTCTAATTTTCTAATTTTGTTTACTCTCACTTGTCAATATAAATAATGTTTGGTTATCTGACATCTGGACATTAGTATCATCTACATACATATTTATAATTTTAGTATGCCGCTCACACTTTTAAAAAAAATGCAGCCTTTACATTCTAACAGAGTTCATTTTCCTTAGTTCCTTTCAACATAAACTCATCTAAACCCACAAATTGTTGTCCTGGCAGTTATTAGTCTGGATTGATTAAGTTTGATCTCTGGGTTAATTTCACATGTAATCATATTATAGTTAGTCACACCTAGTGGCTCTATTAATTCAGATGTATTTGCACTTCCTTACCTATTAATTACAACCACCTCTGAAGACTGATTGGGTCTCAGCTACGGAAGAAAAGCAATCCCCATATATCAGGAACAAATTACGGCCTCCCACACTAGGAGAACTTGGTTGACTTGGAGGCTCTGTAGGAATATTATTGATGACATCTTTATTCTCTTCCTTCCTTGCAGATGAATGGCGCACTGGCTAAATGAACCAGAAATACCAAGGCTAGGTCTGAACAGACTGGCAGACCTCGCCTAGACCATGATCTGGAAAAGAAGCAGCAGGAGAGGCACCTAAACAAGATCAATGTAAGTTTTATTTGTAAGAAATTTAAAACTTATATATTTGGGTGAGGTCCACTTCACATACCTTCTTCGTCTTTCTCTCTGGGTTTGGAGAATGTTCACTGAGTGAGTAAATTTGGTCACGGGCTGGATAGAAAGTCTGAGGCTAGACCTGCACTTAATCAGCAAACATGTACACATACTTAAAGCTTAAACTACCTCCTGCCTAAGTCCTAACCCAAGCCCTACTTAGGAATGCACTATTTAGGGAGGATTATTTGAAGGACATGTGGTTCCATCTATTTGTACACAAAATAAGTCTTTAATTTCTGCATTCAAGGACCTTCAAAATCCTACATTCATGGCCCTTCAAAGCACGGTTTTCACCGAGGTGCGATTTTGTGTGTTAAGATGTCAGTTTATCTTGTGAAATGAAAACTACATTGACTTTATCATGAGATTTTTGTAGAGGACATTACAGTCTACATTGCCTGATAGATGAAGCCCTGCACAAGAAAATTATCTTTGTTCTAGGTTCCAAGAAAACCTCAGCATTTCCTGGACAACTCAGCAACTCCTCAAAGAAACCTGGAATCATATAATGGCATGTGTTTCGCTTTTCACTCTGGCCACTCGGAAGCTCAGAGTTAGTTTTGAAGCTCAACAGCAGCAACTGTTTAGGATCTTACCATCTGCACACCTACACTCGAACTCTCTTCTCCATCTGAACATTTATTTTAATGTATGCCCTTATCTGATTTTAGTTTTAGCTAATGGTCTTTAGGTTTTGTTTTTGTTTTTGCTAATATCCAATTTTGCCACATGTCTAACATTAGAGAACATAATAGGATAGGAATACATAATAAACAGCAAAAGTAACCTTAAAGATACTAATCACAAAACTTTGTGGGTATAGATGGAGAAATGTATGGATAGGGAAATAGGTTGGGCAGCCAGGAGGCTGATTGTATGTATATGTGTGCCTCAATCTTCAATATAACCCAAAGGCATAATCATTATCTTCTCTATAGGTAGCAGAGCCTACTTCCCCAGCCTCTAAAACCTGAGGCTTCCTATTTTCTCTATCCTAATGCTGTTGACCCTTCTCATCCCCATAACTCCAGGAAATTCCTGGGAACAAATTGAAGCCACAATATCAAGGTGCTCTCTGCGATTGTTCTCAGACCATTTCCACCAAGTCTCATCTCTGACCTGTACAAACTCCTCTCCATCTCAGCATTTCCTGAACAACTCAGCATCTCCTCAAAGAAATCTGGAATCATATAATGGAATCTCCACCAGCTGGAGGCAGATCTGGAAAAGTCTTCTCTACATGGCTGCAGATGCCCGTGGAAGTTCTGAATGGAGGAAAGAATAAAGTGCAGGGGAATAGCTATCCCTAAATGCTCTGATACTTTCATCCAATGCACCTTTTATTTAGTGAGACACAGAGCCCAGCACTGCGGGATGATCCACAGGGGAGACAGCACTGGATCTCCAGAAGTTGTGGGACCAATAGTATTGTCTATCACATACCAACTTTTAAATAGTTTTAGCCCTGGAAATTCTATGCCCAACAAAATCATGCAGATTTGCCTTAGGGGAAATGAACAGAGCTGGCTGGAGTGGGCTAGGCTTTCAGGACTGCTCAGCCACGTGTCCTTTTGCCTCAAACTCTTTTACCTCTGGGGGATGGGGGGAACCCTGGGGTTCCTTGGAGAACAGCCTGAAAATTATTAACATGGTAGCACCTAGTGGTGAACTGTCTGGGTTGGAATCTGGACTCTGTTAACTCACAAGTGTTTGGTCTTGGGGAAGTTACTTAACTTCTTGGACTCTCAGTTCCTTCGTGTGTAAAATGGGGACTGAAATTGTGCCCACTTCATTGGAGTTGTTGTGAAGTTTAAGTGAGCTAATATATATAAAGTATCCAACATGTAAATTTAATAGCGCCACTTAATCAGTAAGTGATGAGTACTAATAAGCTATTGTTATTGGTCCTGTTAAGGATTTACTGCTATTAGTCCTTTGAGTGAACTGCAAGTTACTGAATTCAGTAAATGAGGTACATCAGCCTCTGTCAATCTGAGACCTCTCAAGGAGGAAATCGTTTTTACAGTTAGGGAAATGGTACAGAAGCAGCCAAATTATCAACCTGCAAGTCAAGTGCCAACGAATGTAAGGGGTATTTTAAAAATCATGCTTGGGCCTTTCAAAAAGCAATGAAAACCATTTGACTCCATGAGTCTGTTCCCTTTTCAGAAGAATGAAGGCAGTGAACCTCAGTCCCCCAGTTTGGGGGAGGTTCAAATGAGGTCTTGAATGTGCCAAGCATCTTTCGAGCTATTTGTCAAAAAGCCCCAAGGAGCCTTTGGCACCTAGTAGACATCAGTAAATATTTGTTGCTTCTGAATTCTTCCCATCTGGGAAGCTCTCCAACGTCCTGGAATCCCTAGCTCTCCCACCAAGCAGGTCAGAAAAGCAACTTAAAGGATTCATTTTAATGTCCATTTTTCCACTTTTCCCCTGAAAAAACCACTTACAATGCTGCCAACTTTCTCATTTGGCTTTTTCTGGCCTGGTTGCATCTTATTAAGGGTCACTTCATTCATCAGCATAAGGAAGCCTCCATTCTGTCAACAGGAGAGGAAGGGCTGGGTCTCCAGTCACAGGGCAACAGGGAGGCGCAGAAGAGAAGGATGGGAAACAGCCACAGGATGCATTTAATTAATAAAAAGCTGCAGTTGTAAAGGCCCTGAATTTCCAAACAGCCCTTCATTCTTGTATTACCTGCCCTCCCCCCACCCCCAACCAACTGATCATGGGATGGTGAGGAAGCAGGTGCTAGTTCACACAGCCTGTTCATCCATTCATTCATCCATTCAATCCGTCATTCATTCACAACTTTCTTAAGCGCCTATTATGTACTGGGATCCCCCGCGGAGCAAAAAGTGTACTCCCACTTCCTGTCCTCAGGCAACTTACAGTTTAGGGGCAGGGAGGGAGCACACACACTAATCAAATGGTCAAAATGGTGATCAGGACTATGGTGCTATTTGGGGAAGGCACCTGATCTGAGATCGGAAGGAGCCACTGGAGGAAATGGGGGGGGGTGTGAAGGAAGGAACTGGGGAGAAGGTTCAAAAGGACATCATATGCAAAGGCCCTACAGAATGAAGAACAACATTGGGAACATAGGCAAAATTAAGAAAGTCCCTTACTTTTTGATGGGACCCTTAGGCTGGGGACACAGTGGTCCCCATGTGGAGCCAAGCACTCAGGCAGGAGTGAGTCAACTCCAGTTTTAGTTCTGGTCCTGTTGATGGTCAGTTCCTTCTTGGACTTCAGTTTTCCAGCTGTAAAATGGGACTAAGAACATCCTTGTAGCTTTATGATGAGAAGGACAAATAGAATGGTTGTCACCGAGGGGCTGAGCAGATGCGTCAGTGCCCCCCCCCCCCGCCCCGGACGCGGGTCAGAGTTGGGGTTCAGAGCTACGATCCGGAGCTAGCAAGTGGCCGCCTCAGCGGGCTCGAGGTCGTCCTCTCCTCCCGCCCGCCCGCCCGCAACATATGGGCGAAGGAAAGTGCTACGAACGCCAAACGGCCGCCCCACCCCCCGCCGGCGCCATCTGCTCCGCCGCGCCCGCCCGCGCCGCCCGGGCT